>NC_056744.1:546790330-547090330 GCF_019279795.1 Protopterus annectens
CCTGTGTAGATGGATGTTTGCCAGGGACAGCTCACAGGTGTGTCACACGCCATCCTACCATTACATGTGCAAACAGTACGCTATGTTACCATTACTTGACGGTGGAGACATAAAACCTACACATCGGTCAGGTGTTACCGACAATACGTCACTTGACACCTGTAAAACTTACATCCTCCCATGTGCATACAGCAGCACAATTGCCGAAGGTAGCGTTGGTACACATAATGCGGCCAATACTGCTGCATGTCTGTCAGATGTATCATCATATAGCAGGTGCATCATTCACAGTACTGCCATGTGTGTTTGCTTGTGTGACCATATATGCCACATATGGTGGGAAATACATCCCAATTGTTACACACCCCTGTACACTGTTGTAGAGATCTGTACATACTGCAGTGTGGAAAGCATGATGTAGGCAGGTGTGGTGTGTGTATCACACACATCAGCTATCCATATGTGTACGACATTTGTGGTCTCCACAGTGTGTGTGTGTATGTAGGTATGTATGGCTGTCTGGTGAATGGAGTGAGGGTGTATGCTACCATACAGAACACACAGGATCCCTAACCCCTCATGGTGATGCAGTCCATTACCCTGTTGATGCCATCTGTCTCAGCCGCACTGGCTACCTGTACATGTTCTTTCTCTGTGTCGCGTCGTGTGGGTGCGTAGTACTGTGAGGGTGATGACCACATAGGCAAGTGTCCTCACCTCAACACTATGGGGTGTGCGTTATAGTGCTGTTGACCCCGTGAGTGTGAGCATGTTCCTGTAATGTGACAGGGTATTACTGCTACACAGTGAGGCCTCATGCTATCAAGTGGCCTCTAACATTATCATTGGCCAGACAGCTGTGTACAACCCCTGCACCATGTCAGCATACCTGTGATGTGACCTGGTATGGATGTCACGTTTCTAGCCACTGTAGCCTATTAAACTGCCCACATGCTTCTGGATCAGTATATGTGTGGACATCTGTGGTATGTTAGACTTTCCAACAGTCAGGCTGAGGCTACGTATAGCATGCTGATATTGCCATATGTGCCTGTGAGTACTCCACAGTTACACATGGGAGACTGCAAACAGTGCTACCTGTAGGCACATGCAAATAGACCATAAGGAGGGAACCAGGGCATCATTACCAACATGCTGTTACTGTTGTTACCGAGACACATACTGTGAACATATAACAATGCATGCTAAACCTGTACTACATGGTATGTCTGGTGCATGTCAACAGTACACAACTAATGTAATATACACGTCTCTCACTATTCTCACACAACTAATGTAATATACACTTCTCTCACTATTCTTACACAACTAATGTAATATACACTTCTCACTATTCTGTTCACCCTGTGCATCAGACCATTTGAGCATGTCCCTGCACCGATATTGTGGATGACAGGGATGTGGCAGAGGCTTCATCATATGCACAGGTTGATAATGTTTGCCAGGGGCATAGGCTGCACCAATGGATGACATCATGTGTGTGGGTAAGGGCCAGTGATATGATTGGACATGTCTGTTCAGTATGCATGTGGGTGTTGTGGTGCCCTACAGATGTATTTGCTGTGTGCGTGTATGTGTGCACACAGTTCTGCCTTTTGTGAGGCCTACACGGGGTATTATTGACAGCTCCAGATTGTACAGACCAGGTTGTACAGCTCACTGTGTCCGGCCACGTGACCTGTGCCTGCCAGGGGTTGCACGGGCACTACCAGGCGGAGGTACAGATTGGCTGCTGTCCAATGACACATGTCCACTGGAACCGTGTCCCCACTGGGAACGTCCAGGGCCACGTCCACGTGGCCTGCTGTGTCCTGGTGTGGACAGCGCAGCACCAGCTGCACTGCTACTGCTACCGGCACTATGGGAGTGGGCATGTGAGGTGGCACGCTCACGTTGACTTGCACTAGGTGGTGTAGCTGGCCTATGTCCACGTGGCCTATGCCTCTCTCCTACCAGATGTTCCAGCACAGACAGCTCACGCTCGCGGATTGCCATGCCATGGTCAAGGATTCTGACCATGTCACCCAATCGCCTGTCCAGAACATCAGCAATCTGCTGTTGAGCATTTGCCATTGCCTGGATGTTGTCATTTAGGGTATGGATAGCAGCCCTCTGCAGCCTCTGCTCTTTTCTGTTCTGCCGTTCAGCACGTGCCTGTGCCGCCATTACAGTCTGGAACATGTGTCTGGTGATACCAGCTGCTGCACTCTGTCCTGCAGGTGCATGTCAGTCAGAGGTCCTCCTACGAGCAGCACCGGCCACATGCCTGTGTGGCACATCTGCAGTCATTACACTGACACCATGGTGTGTAGACACACCTTCTGGAGCCACCACACATTCCTGTTCCACGCTAAGAGACACTGACTGTCCTTCCTCTAAGGCCACTGGTGATGTGGTATGTGTTGGCAGCAGAACTGTGTGCAGGGAAGAGGGGGACATAGCTAGGATGGCAACCATTGGCACAGATTCAGCCCCTGACAACCCTGCCTGTACCTCATGCATATGTTCATCACTGCTAGTATCTGTGGGGACACTAACATCAGATGGACCGCAGGAGGGTAACGCACCTACATCACCTGTGAATGCAAAGAAAGACTCTAAATTACAATAGACACACACACAGACACACAGACACACACACACACACACACACACACACACACACACACACACACACACACACACACATAGACATACCATGCATGTGATTTGACAGATGGCATGCAGCATGCCCGTGGTACAGCAGAGGGCATGCAGCACAGACATTAATAGTGTTAGTAAGCATACCTCCCTTGGGTGCACACTACAGCAAGCAGGTGTCATATCAGTAGCCATGCAGTTCACACAATCATGGTAGTATGCATGCATCCCCGTGATACACCATGTGGACAAGAACAGGATAACAGTACACATGGCTGACGTGACCTTGACATGTAATCTGCTCACGTGTGCATTAACATGCACACGTCTGACACAATGGTGTCCTGACACATGTACAGCATTGTAATGGGCTTCACATTGCGGTGTTGTCTGTATGCCCTACAGATAGAATGCATGTTTAGCAAATGTGCATGAGCATGGAAGGGTAGTGTGAGCCGTCTACATTGCTACACAGTGTCAAGTACAGACACTGTGCCATTGCATGGCATCATGAGGCATCTATATTGCTGTACAATGCATAATATGTACACATTGCATAGACATAACTGCATGCATACCCATGACATAACTGTGGATTGTGACCCACGATGCTGAGGTGTATACACACCAAACCATGCTGTGTCAAGTGACAGGTCACTGGAAGACCTACAAATGACACCCCTGCACAACAACTACAGGGTCTTAGCTGCCTGGCAACCATGTCCACACATAGCGGACATGTCAATTCACCATTTCCCACATGACATTGATGTACCACACACACGAGGTGCACAGCTAACAGTGATGTTCTACAGCAGCAAGGGATATGTACAGTATCTGTGGCCTGATGTGGTGTCAATGTCTGTGGAAGCTGTACAGGTGACTACTGTCATGCTATGACACAGTCGTGATGTTCAACAGATCTTTTATGGTAGACTTCAGTGACACCTCCACTAGCTGTGCACAGGCTTTTAGGATGTCCAGTGTACCACATCAACTGTATAATCAGTCAGCTAAGGCTATAATTGGACCATGTGTGGACAATGTGCAACAGGGTGTATACACATCACATCTACTGTGTGGCTACATGTCTCTGGCCATCCCCCATGGCCATGTGTGCACATGTGTTGGCCAAATGTGTGTGATGGCCATCTATCTCACATATCTGTGTTGTCCCATATGACATACACCCATAGATGTCAGATATGTCACCATCCACAGGTTATGCAGACAACGGGTTGTATGTTTGGTATGTGGGGTATGGGTCATGGGATAGTGTGACAATATTGCAGCCAGAACACTACGTGACTGGGACATGTCAGATGGCACATCACAATGTGTGCACCCAATGCAGGGGCATATAACACAATGGTGACACCTGTGGGCTGCCCATATCACAGCTCACTGTGTGGTACTGTTTGTGTACCACACATGTAGTTACAATGCATACTACATATGCCTCCATTGTAGAACACCTCCACCGTTGTATGCACAGCTGACCACACATGTAGCAATGACAAATACTGTGGTTTCAAGTCGGTGTGTCATTTCGTTTGTATATATTGCACATGGGTGGCCTGTGTGAATGATGGGTGATGAGACTTGTATATCATGACTGGAATGAACATCAAGTGTGCAAGTGTTAGCTGGCCACATGGTAAATAGATCTATGCTTTAACATGCCTGATACTGGTGACAGTCTCACCTGAAATGGACTCATGTCTGTGCGGCATGCCAGAGGTACCTGTATAGGGGTGACACAGCAGTATGAATGTTATCCATGACTGTATGACAGCCACAGGGTGCACTCTGCATGTTAACACATTCACCTGTATAATAGCATATAGTATGCACATTTGTGCATACAAAGGGTAGCATACTGTAGTATGCAGCATGTGTGTCCACATACCTTGCATATGTTGTTACTTTACATAATGTACAGTGACACATGCAACTAAATGGGATATAATAGCCATATGTGCAGTACTGACTTACCAGGCAACTCCAGGCTCATTGGTTGGGAGACACCCACCTCCACGATGGCAGCTAGCGTTTGTGGATGCTGTTCTGAGGGTGTCCCCAGACTGGCCAGTAGCTCCTTGGTGTGTGTGAGTGGGGGCTGGGTTGGTGGCCCACCACCTGTTCTGCCTTGTTCCCTGGTGATTGCAGTGGCACGCTGTTTTGCATGTCGTATCAAGTCCATGCAGTGTCTGCGCACCTGCTGGTAGGTGCGGTTATGGCCGCCCACATCGTTCACCCTCCTGTGAAGATCCTGCCACAGGTCATCCCGCTGCTGGGCATGCTGTGGCACATGGCTGAATAACACCTCGTAGTTCTCATGGAGGTACGGAATGAGGACATCATCCCCCTGGCGGCTGTACACTGGAAGGCGTGTACAAGGCATTATCTGTAAGACATAATGATGGTGACAGGTCACAGTTTCAGAGATGTACAGAGATACTGCTGCACATACATTTCTATGACATCTAGTACATCTGCACAGTTATCGTTGCAAATCATCATGACACTGACATGACTGACGTGTTTGTGTCACACACATGTAACACCCGTTATGCATTGGATATCATCACCATATATGTGTGTCACCTCATTACAGTGTTCATGCTCCATGTGAATGCTGTCTTGATGTGGGCATCTCTATTTGCCAGCACTGGTGTTCTTACCTATCTGCACATGCCTGGATGTGTCCACGGTAATGCTGTTGACCTTGATGTTGTGTATATGTCACATATCAACACAGACACAGCCTTAATGGACTTGAGCAGTGACAATGCACACATACGCATGGAAACCTGTACATGCATATGTTTTGCCATATACATCTACATAGCACTGTACAGCTGTTCAACATCCTGCCACGGATTGCCTGTGTTGCACATGTGATAGACATGGGACAATGGCTAGTCGGACATCATTCGCAGGGATGGTTATCAACCATAGCATGTATGGGCAAGGTTTCCTAGCTGTAACAGACAGCCATTATGCCACTGCGAGGTGCATCAGTGCCACATTACTGATCCAGACAGTTGATACTACATCTACCATGCGGCCATCACACCATGTCTGACTAGGATGACATGTGCAGCTTTGATGGACAGGGTTGCATGGTTTGGCAGGAGTATGTCACATGTATGGCACAGGGATCTGTCCAGCATGTTGCGATCCTAGTATTAGGACGGTGGATGTCCATGAAGTATGTCTTACAGATCAGGATATGGACATGTAGCATGTCCATCATCATGGTGTAGCAGATGTCTTTATGCAAGGTAGACAGCATGCTGCATAGTGGAGGTGAGGATTGTGAAGGCTGGTATCGCCCATCCACACATGGCCATTACCCCTTAAAGGTGATATGTGATCCAATATTGGTCACCTCAGTGCTGTATATGCCTGTCCAGTGATCTCCGTGCTCATGGATGGCACCCTGTCATGACATGGGTACCACGTATGACTAACTAAGAGGCCTAGAGACATCACCAAGTCAGGGAGGTGCACTGCACAGCACCATCCCTTACACAGTGTCCATAATGTTGACCACAGCCTAGGTGGTAGTTAATGGGTACAGGGATGTTTACCTAGCGGTGACAATGCTGATATCATCCATCAGAATGTGCACATATGTCACACACCTCATCCACACAACCCATTCTGTATGTTGTTCACAACACTGACACAGCTATTCCTCATAGGTCATGTCCATTCACATCCTTACATACACAGATGCCTAACATTTGTCTGCGTGGTATGGGCTACAATGAGGGTGGAGTACAACACATTAACCCTGTTCTACTGTAGCTGGCACTGGTGTGATATGCACATGTCACTCTGGCACCTTTTGTAGTTGTGAGTCTGTCAACAGGCCACTGGTAGAACACACCTGTGACATACAAAGGTATTTGTAATCAAACATCCGTACTGTCTTGTACATCTGTACTGCTAACATCTACAGTGATAATGGTTCATGGACATGCACACCATACTCAGCAGGGTTATAGTGCGGTGCCACCCATTATGACTGTCGTCACCACTTGTGGGTTGATATTATCCAACACCCTATCTGTATTGTATGGTCATACTAGGCACTTGTTCAGAACTTGTGAGCATGTCATGAGCTACTGATTAATATAGCACCCATTCCACACCATTTCCCACAGGTACACTGGCTGTCCTAAAATTTCCATCTTGCTTATGGTACAACAGCTGTTGTACACACGTAACTCACATATCCTGTGAGACATGGTTGTATATACAGGCATGTCCAATTGTCACGTACCAGTGCTATTGCCTGTCTATATGATGGATATGTCGTACATGTGGCAATAGTGCAATTGTCTCATGTACACATTCAATGCTCACCTCCCAACATACGACACTACAGCCTGTGGGGGATGCACTTATGCAGCCCTGCTGGGGGTAATGCAGTCACCAACCCTGACTGCACCTGACAGTCATGTGGGGATATGTAACATTCGCAACACACCCCTCTCATCACATAGTCTCACATGATCTCCACCACAGGCCACACATACGAGGACAACTTGTGCAGTACCTCTCCATACTCTGTGTAGGCACCAGAGGCAGCCTCCATCATGGAACACAACATCACCAACTTATAGCCCACAGACTCATGTCTGCCCATCACATACAGCCAATAGGGTGTTATAACATACACAACACACCAGTCATAGGTGACTCTGTAGGCGGTCACACTGCAGTTCCACACAACAGGCTACACAAGGCGATAGTCACTTACATCTTGCTGTCGGGTAACTGGTTCTGCAACATAACCTATGCACCCATGCCACACCTCACCAGGTACGATGTGACTGTCATTCTCCATGTTAGTGTGACTGCCCTGAGATGCCACTTCACAGACTACATGTGCAGGGACATGCAATAGCTCACCAGTCTTGTAGCCCTGAAGGTGTGGGCCAAGCCCTGGGGAGCATTATGCATTCATCCGGACCCGATACCACTGTACAACGACTGACTGTGTCACTTCAAAAGTTGCCTATGCTTCTGCTGTCATTCCACAGGCATCTGGTATATGTCCGCTTTGACTGACCTGGTCAAACACAATGCTTTGGCACAGATGACCTGCACCTGTCAGCCCTGAGAGTACAGATCACATGTAAGGCTCTTGCTGCTTCTATACTGCCTGTCTTGCACAGTTTCCAATAACAGTCACCGGCAGAACGGGAACTGGCAAGCAAGACATGGGGTCATGTGACACAATGCTTGCATCTTCCTCTGTGATGCACGCAGGCAAGGCACACCTTATAATGCACCACTCCAATATCTCTGCAGTGACTGGGACCTGCCTCTAGGCTCTGCAGAGCACACCTGCAATGACAGGTTATAGACAGACCATACCTTTCAGGCACATACCTGGACCGGCACACCCACAGCTGAGGTGTTCCCATATCCCACTATGTTGTACACACATCCTGGCTAGTTACTTAGCACAATGCATCAGAGGTGCTCCACGTGCAACTAACTGTGTCCGGAACCGCTATACACATTGTAACAAACTACAGATTCAACAACATACCCCACGGTTGCCAGACCTCATTTGTTGGTGTACTGGACAGTAGGGCTCAGACAGCTACTACTGATGTGTGACTGACACTACCCCACACTTAACTGGAATAGCCACTCATGTACCGACACATCCATGAGTCATAACCTCCACTCGGCTGGATCAACCCATACACACCACCTCTAAGACCAACATTAACCTTGACATGAACACTACCAACATATGACTGGTGTCCCACACCTGGGGTTATCCCCTCATTGGTGGATTCCGAACATATGCTAATCAACCTTGTTAGCCACATCCCGGCACCACACCCTTCATGGCATACACAGTACATGAGTACTACAACACCTACTACAGACGCCTTATGACAGCGGTTGTTAACGTCATGACACCCGTGCAGATGGACACTGCACATACAAATGCTGAAACATACCCCAGTGCACTTCATTAGCATGGATCATGCTATTCCACACAGAGCCATGATGGTACACACCAGATAACAGACGCCACTCTGGAGGTCAAGTTCCATGGACATAATGTACAACAACAGGTGGAGGCTGTTGCACAGTGGTGTACAATCCCATGGGTGGGGTAGCTCACTGGTCAGCCTTGGTAGGGCCACGGGATCCCTCATCACATACTCCAAGACTAGCTACGTAAACATTACTGCGACACATTCCGGGGTGTACCACAAGGCATTATGGTGGTATGTCAGTAGTCAATGGCAATACCCACATCTGCTCTCACATACAACAGTCACTCAGGAACATTACAGACCCAGGTGATGTTGGCAACATGCTGGCAGATGGATTCAATGCTAACATTACACCTTCTCACTCACTACAGGGCCACAATCCATGCAGGAACATTGCGGTGTCCCTGCGGTCACACCTACACAGTACTAACCTGCACTCTATATGTCCTGGGACACTGGCCCCATGTCACCTTCCAAAGTCCCAGGCTGTGATGTCCACAAACCTCTGAACGACATGTCTCCCCACTAGGCCACCATATTCAGTAATAGCCTTGTATCAGGCATTGTGGCCCCTGAATGGCACACAGCAACATTTATCACACTCCACAATGGCACCACAATGCACGAGTGGGACTATAGTCCTACACACCTGACTGGACTGTTCTGCACAGCTATGGGGCACATCATCAAGGACGTCATTCACAGAGACATTGTTGGGCTCCGGTCCTTTGATGCCACCCAGGTTGGACTTGTTAGGGCCAGAGCATGGCCCCTACACCTGGTGGACTCCTTTCATACAGTTACCAGGGTAGTTGATGATGGTACGGGAGTCCACACATCCTACATTGTCCTCTCATTGCCTTTTAGCACCGTTCTCCATTCTGGTATTGACAACATACACATCCACCTGCACATCGTACCCTATGTCTCAGTATGTTATGCAACGTGGCTCATGGACAGGACACACACAATGAGGGTAGCATACCATAGTACCTACTGCATTTCAGTTACATTTGGCATACCACACTCCTCAGTCATAGGGCCCCTCATGTTCAGTATATGCTTCCCTGAGGTACAGGCTAGCACAGAGGGACTTTCCCTGCCTAGCTTTACAAACCCCTGCATACAAAGCACCATGATTGATCCACCAGCTGATACTGACTCCATCCATACGGATGTCACTGTGACAGATACCTGATATGAATATCATGATGACACAAGGTGCATGAACATCACCTTTGCATTACATCATTCACCCACTGATTATCACATAGGTGGTAGTCCCCTACATACATGTCACATTGTACATGTTTGTAGTACACACGTATGTCGCACCCACTCCTGTGGTTACCGTATTGCCACTGTGGCATGGATATCCTTCTACGTGGCCACACTTATCTGTACTGGGTGTGTAGCTGGTACATAGGCACCCATTGTACCTCTGAACTCAAGACTTCTACACACATTCAAGGGTATACCACCCCATTTAGGGTGTACCTTACACAACAGCTACAGCTTTACATACCACAACATTAACACGCCATGATGTTTATTGAGCTCTGACTGTTAAAGTATGCGGCTGAACTACAGATACCACGTCTGTACACATTTGCATACTACATACTCAGGGGTGACCTCTGCTGAACAGACAGGGCCCATGTCCACAACAATATTAATGGATATACTCCACATATGAGACATAATCAAAAGCCACTGTGAGCAACATGCTCATGGATATGTGCACATACGCAACAATGAGTGGGATGTGCTTGAGGGTTACATTCCCAAACCAGACACTCACCATGCTTTGGAACATGAGTCCTATGTACATCACGCAGGGACACTCAGTAGCACTGTTCATGTGATACCTCCCTTGGTGGTTGGGAGACACATGTGCACCAGTGATCACTGCAGTGGCTGTACTGTGCAGACGTGCAGGTAACACATGGCTCTGCTGTTCACAAGACACTACCCTAGAGAGGTGCCACTGGTGTGAACACTGCAGTTGTGCTTACACATAGACTTGCCAGACTGCATAGTACCCCACTATGAACCTGTGAAGCTATTACATGTCCTTTGTGCATGGTTACTTGGTAGCCCTTCCATTTAGATTAGCTATCATGCTATTGCAATGTCCCGTGCCTACAAGCCATATGTATCCTGTTATTGTACATGCCAATAGATGATACCTTTAGTATGCATGATATGCCTGTTATTCTGTGTAGAATATCTGACATATCTACCTACAATACTATACATTACACATATTTTACATAGTATCCCATAATGCAAAGCATACTTGCACAGCAGGACCACCTTAGACATGTCATTGTTGTTATATACCCATACACATGCCTACTGTGACAGTATATCAACATATACTATCCCCTGCTATGGCACGTACTTGTTTGACATACCCTACCACTGACGGCGGGTTGTATGGAATTGTTCTGTTTAAAGCCCTCATGTAGCATCCCTTGTGGTGTCTGTGATGTGTACCTTGTGGCCAACTGCTGGACGCACAGTTTCTTCAAGCTTAAGTATGCTCAGCAAGACATCACTACATAAATACCTTTTCCCACTTTATGCATTGTGGACACTTTTAATTAATGCAAACCAGGCTATACATACAGTAAATAATTAATACAAAACATGCTATACATAAACTTACATGATGAGTGTTCTACATACCTTGTTATCATTACAGACTTTCGTCTCTATCTCTCTCACACTGCTTAAACAGGTATTTTGTATGAGCATATGGTTTGAATGTCTGGCAAGTCATCCTTATATACGTCGATACCTGTAACATGTGGTTTCCTGCCACCAGTTGGTGTTCCTGAGTGCAAACAAAACCTGTAACATCGCCGTTTGTTTGGGCAGTCGTGTCCTGCAAAATATTTGTAAACATGGCAAATGTCCTGAGATTTTATAACATACTTATTTCCTATAGTTTATGTAATAGTTGCATAAAACAGTTATTCTATATCTGAACCACCTATATGTTATGGAAACAGAATAAGTAAGTAAACATTACAAGAATGAGCTTTTATCTAGGCAAAACAGTGAAGTTCTGATTTTCGTACTGGCTGGGTGTATGTGTCGGCCTGCAGACATCTGACGTATGTCCCACATTGGTCATTTGAAGAGGTGGCAACCCTACCATAGGTACATCTTGGCTAGCAATATTGTTAGGTGATTCTATAAATGGTTGTGTGTTCTACACCTGGCAGTGGTTGTTTTACCCTTCAGAGCAGGCGCTATTAGTACAGGGGTGAATAATGCTGGTTTCACCTGTTCTGGACATCATTGACCATGATCTGTGCGATAGTCGGAGAAGCTTATCCCTGTTTCGTGCATATCCATATAGTCATATTTAAACGTTGCTTACCAGCAGTGGGCAATGCATATTCCCGCTAACGTGTGCTAAACATGATCTGATGACCTACATCCGACATGCATTACTCATGCCTTCAGGATTACGTTACATCCCGTGCAGGATGTGGTACCGGGAACATGCACGACGGTCACTGCATTTAACACATGGCCATCTGGGATTTGTACACTTGTTATGTCGTTTTGTACATGGAGTATACTACGGCTGTTACTCCATACTGCACTCACATGGGTAACTCAGTTAGTTTACATATTGATGAGTCCAGTTAATGGTATGTCCATGTGATGTTTACTGGATGTGCTTCGGCATTGGGTATGTATATCACAGTGAGCCACACACGATACTGTGCTACACCTTCAAACGACCGTAGGTGGAGCATGCTGGGGTGATGAATACCTGTCATGGGTACACCCCATGCCTTGACACAACATCCATGATTATATTATGTGGAGCCCCTCATTAACGCAGCAGGGACTTCGTGCTGAGTGTGCAGAACAGTGCACACCAGTTGGTGTTCCTGAGTGACTAATTACTTGCATATCAGCTGTGCAGCTACTCCATTCACCAATTACACGGCAACAGTGGGGTATAATTGAATTATCCACTTGGACATTGCCCATTTGCCCTACCTTCAGGGAGACGGCCTGTATTGTGTTTTGTTATGTGTAATTGCAACTGCTATGCATAGAGACAAGTATACTTTGGATTCATGTCCCCCGTGGATTGTGTGTGACAGCTAGAGTATGTGGTTCAACATGTGGGTGTACCTGTCATCCCAACATCTGATAATGGACTATTGCAAACAAAACCAGTAACATCGCCGTTTGTTCCATTATACAATGGCTGCAATTTTGCATGGCGCCTTTAATTGTGTCTCTCACAAGGTATGTTGACGGTTCTGCAGATGTAATTGACTGACTGGATGTTTGTGCTGTTATTACAGTCTATACTGCTATAGTTTCTAGTGTGGGGGATGTCGGTGGGTGTATGTAGCATATACAGGTTTGTGGGGCTTGCATTTCTACATATTCCATATATATGTGTGTGGGCTCCGTCTGTAATTAAAGAGCTATCAGTTAGTAGACTTATGTTATGGGATTGTACATTGGGCCATTGTTAATTGGTTTCTATATAGTATGCAGGTGAGGTTGATACTTCCATACCTCCAGAACTGCAGCGATATGTAAAGGGATATGTCTAAATGACAGCTATCCCATGTATTTCTGTCCCAGATATTTGCAGTCATTGCGGTTGTGTTTGTAACAGAACCTCTTTGCCATTGGGTTGCCACCTTTTCACATGGCCATTGTTGGACACTTGCGGGACACACAGCGGTGTTTACAGGCCAACACATAGCCATGGTCAGTACACAGGATAGCACATACTTTTATCCTCAATATATACTTATTCATAGGTTCATAGGTTCATACTAGGCTATCTGCCCTAGGGCATTTATAAGCCTAGCCAGAGTGTGTTTGGCTTTCGCCACCCATTTTAAATTAATTTTGCTATGCGGTTTTTGAGGTTAGTATACTGTGCCTCTGTCTAACAGTGACACAGAAGTGATAGCCGGGGTAAACCTATGATCTCCCATCCACTCATCAAGATTCCTCTTGAAGAGAGTCAATGTGGGACTCTGCCTAACCTGGACTGGGATTTTATTCCAGAGTGAAGGGAGCCTCTGGGTTATGAATCTGTCCCTCCAGCATGTCCTATTTATTTCAGTGCTGAGGTTCAAGTCTCTCGAGCGTGTAGCTCGATGGGATTTGGATTTTCTGAGGTGCAGCATGTCCATTAATTCTGGGTTGGACATGGCTTTATCGTCAGGCACAGATCGCCTCTGAGCAGGCGGTATGCCATTGAGTAGAGCTGGAGTTTCTTTAACCGGGCAGCATATGGCATCTGTTTGAGCCCTTTGATCCTCTTGGTGAGGTACTTTTGGGGTCTTTCCAGTTGCTGCAGGTGTCTGGTAAGGTACATCCCAAAGGGGCATTGTACTCAATTATGGGCCTGATGAGGGATGAGTAAAGAGGCGATGACCTCCCTGATCTAGATGTGAATCCCTTCATGATTAGGTGGGCTATATAAAATGTTTTTCTAACCACTTTGGCCACGTGGTTGTCAAATGAGAGATTGCTATCAACTTGGGTCCCCAGGTCCCTAATGACTTCTTCTGTACTTAATGGATTACCACCTATGTGGTAATTTGTGGGCACTTTGTTTTTGCCAAAGGGGATGACTATACACTTTTTGGCATTTAGCTTGAGGCCATGGCTCTGGCACCAGTTGTCTGTTTCTATGAGGCCCTTTTGGAGGATGCTTGTGTCGGCTGGACAGTTTGCAGTCATCTGTGAACTTGGTCAGCCACAGTCCTTCTGTGTTGGCCTGTACCGCCGAGAAATATATACCGAACAAGAGAGGTCCCAGGACTGAGCCTTGTGGGACGCCACTTGTAACTGGTTTGGAGTCTGACATGGCTCCAGCAATTCTAACCATGTGGGTTCTGTCCTTGAGCCAGTTTGCAACCCAGCTAGTGACATAGGGGTTTATATTTAAGCTGGTGAGCTTATCTATAATGCCCGAGTGGGGTATTATATCGAAGGCTTTTGCAAGGTCCAGGTAGGCTGTGTGGACCACCTTCCCCTCGTCAATGGCCTTGGTGACTGTTTCAAAGAAATTGAACAGGTTTAAGAGGCAGGATCTGCCCTTAACAAAGCCAAACTGGGTAGGATCCAGTGTCTGTAGGTCCCCAATATCTTTATTTATGAGGTCCATGATGATCCTTTCCATAGCTTTGCAGACCAAGCTAGTCAGGCTTATGGGGCGATAGTTTCCAGGATCCGTTGAGGCACCACCTTTGTGGAGAGGGACCACTGTTGCTGTATGCCACTCTTTGGGTACATATCCTGTAGTAAGGCTAAGATTGAACAGTAGTTTTATGTTTGGGTTTAGCTCTTCTTGGAGTTCATGTAGGGCGCAGCCGGGACACCATCTGGTCCCATTGATGCTGTGTTTTTGCTTTGGAGAGTGCGGCTCTTCCCTGAGCATCTGTGATATCAGGGGCAGCACTCTGTTGGGATAGATATTTGCCCTTTTGGTGGGGAGAGGGGCGAGAAGTTTGCACTGAACCTGTCAGCTAGGATGTTGGCAATGTCTGTGGGCTCGGTGTATTTTTTGTCATTTTGGACTAATTCTGAGCATATCTGCGAATTCCCACCCAGGTTCCTAACATAACAAAAGAAAGCTTTGTGATTATCCTTAGTGTCCTGTGCAATTTTTCTCTCGAAGCTGGCCTTAGACGATTTTATGAGTGCCCGTAGTTTTTTGCTAATACTGATCAGAGATGCCTTCCCTTTTTGGGATTTTGCTCTATCATGTAGTAGCTTCCTCCTTCTATTGTATAGTTTGTTTATGGCTGGGGTCCATTGGAGGATTGGGTCTTGGTTTTATTTGGGATTGCATGATCCATGCATTCCTGAAGGTGTTCATAGAATGCGTTTATAAATGATTCTGCGGTCTGGGCCGTATTTTCCACAGGCCCGGGGGCTTTGAAGGATTTCGCCTCGGTTTTGAGGTGTGTAAAATTTGCTTTAGAGAAGTTTTTCACTGTGGTTTTCTGGGCAGGGGGTGGGGTCGGGATGTGAATATCCAGTGAGATTAGTTTATGGTCTGATCTTACCAGTGAGGGATACACTTCTGGTCTGGAGCATAGTGTCCCCATGTTGGTGATGATCAGGTCCAGTATGTTTTCCCCTGTTGTGGGAGTGGTAACAAGTTTTTCCATAGCATTTGAGTTTATAAATTCTAGGAACCTTTGGGCTAGGGTGTTGGAGCTAGAGTAATGCTCCCAGTCTATGTTTCGGTAGTTGAAGTCCCAATATAATGGTGTTTGGAGAGACCTTCATATTTTCCAGTATTCTCAGGAAGGCCAAGTGGGGTTCCTGTGTTTGGGAGTGGTCTGTAGCAGGCTATAAACTGGAAGGCAGTTTTACCCACAGTTAGTTGCACATGGATAGTCTCTGATGCTTCGTGCTGTGCCACCAACCTGGAGGTTTGGGTATCTTTGACGAATATTGATACTCCCCCTCCTTTTGTGGTTCGGTCCAAGTTTTGGGGCCGAAAAGCATGGTATGAGGTATAACCTGGTAGTGCTGGGGTGCTCTCGGGAGCCTTGAACCAGGTTTCTGTTACTGCACAGATATCGATGTTCTCCATGCTAAGGAGAGTTTCGAGTGCGTGCATCTTGAGGTTTAGAATTCTGGCGTTGAGTAGCATTACTCTTAGTTTCTTATTCCTTGTGATACCTATGGAGGTGGGTTTGTCTTTTGAGCCTTGCCTAAAAAAGGCACTATGGGGTAGCAAGAGCCTTTGCCAATATCCGAAAGCCCAGGGGTGACAGGTGCAAGCCATCCCTAGCGAAGCATCGTGGCTTGTTGAGCATGTCATCCCAGGCTGACAGGCATTGGATCCCCTTTGAATGACACCAACACTTAAGCCAATTGTTGAAATTGATCATCTTGTCTTCATATTGTGGCATCATTCTTGGTGAGGGTAAGATGCTACTCAAGGTCAGGGTCATACCGGCCTGGGCTACATGCTCAGAGAGCTCCTCTATGTCTCTTTTCATGTAGTCCAGGAGTGCGTCTCAGGTCATTCACACCAGCATGGACAATGACTGAGTCATATTTGTACTTGCCTTGGAGTGACCTGAGTGCTTGTGTTATGTGGCGGATCCTAGCACCTGACAGGCAGCTCACCGTGACCCTCTCCTTGTTCAGCCTGGTGATTGGGACGTCAGTGTGCCTGATGATAGAGTCACCTATTACAAGTGTATCAGGTGTGTTGTTTAGCCTTAAGGGCTGTGACTGTTCGGCACACTGGCTTTGTGAGTTATGTGTTGCACGTGTTTTGTTTTGGGGTAGCGGTTGCTTGGGTGTCTGCTTTGGAGGTCTCTGCTGCTTAGGCAGATTTTTATTTAGAGCCTCCGAGTATGTTTTTGTGTGGGACTTTGGCTACTTATCATATTGCATGTAACATTTATGTTTCTTACATACAGGCATAACTATTTAATGCAACTATTACATTATATATGGGACATATTAATGTCCTACGATCTCGGACATTTGCCCTTTGTAATGTTTTATGTCAGGACACACCTGCCCAGGGAGGGGCTGTCCCTCCTAATGTGGGACAGGTGGTAACTGTATCCCTACGGCTAGCTATACCCACACCTACCGTAATGATCTACCTCCGAGTTGGCACTAACAGACACATGATGCGGACACACACACACACACACACACACACACACACACATTACAGTCACATGGAGACGCACACAGCACCCTCAACACACACATACACAGACTACAGCACTCACAAACACAGTTGAACACAGTACCTAAGTGGACCGCAACACTGGCAGCGGTAACTAAATGTCCATTCATGTCATCATACTATTACTCGCGGTTGTACTGTTCCAGTACTGTGTTCTTTCGGTCTTTCAGCCTCGTGGTTACGCATGTCTGTATGTTACACATTCCATAGTTGGCGGTATCCTATTTATTTGTACCTCCAAGGTGTTATGAATGTCGTTGACTTATCTATATATATTTGCAGATATCGCTGAATCCGTATATATCAACATATATCACTCTATTGCCCTTTCTATCTGTATTATATATATATGTATATATGTGTACATATATATATATATATATATATATATATATATATATATATATATATATCTGATGGGGAAAGTGACAGGCAAGCTACACCTTTCATTGTGTACTTGTTAGTGTATACTGTTTCCTGGACTCCGCGCGTTTGTGTATGTACCTGTCACATTACACACCTGCCATAGGTTAGGGTTACCAGCTGTCCCACTCTGCGAGGGACAGTCCCTCTTTGGGCAGTTGTGTCCTGCAAAATATTTGTAAACATGGCAAATGTCCTGAGATTTTATAACATACTTATTTCCTATAGTTTATGTAATAGTTGCATAAAACAGTTATTCTATATCTGAACCACCTATATGTTATGGAAACAGAATAAGTAAGTAAACATTACAAGAATGAGATTTTATCTAGGCAAAACAGTGAAGTTCTGATTTTCGTACTGGCTGGGTGTATGTGTCGGCCTGCAGACATCTGACGTATGTCCCACATTGGTCATTTGAAGAGGTGGCAACCCTACCATAGGTACATCTTGGCTAGCAATATTGTTAGGTGATTCTATAAATGGTTGTGTGTTCTACACCTGGCAGTGGTTGTTTTACCCTTCAGAGCAGGCGCTATTAGTACAGGGGTGAATAATGCTGGTTTCACCTGTTCTGGACATCATTGACCATGATCTGTGCGATATTCGGAGAAGCTTATCCCTGTTTCGTGCATATCCATATAGTCATATTTAAACGTTGCTTACCAGCAGTGGGCAATGCATATTCCCGCTAACGTGTGCTAACATGATCTGATGACCTACATCCGACATGCATTACTCGTGCCTTCAGGATTACGTTACATCCCGTGCAGGATGTGGTACCGGGAACATGCACGACGGTCACTGCATTTAACACATGGCCATCTGGGATTTGTACACTTGTTATGTCGTTTTGTACATGGAGTATACTACGGCTGTTACTCCATACTGCACTCACATGGGTAACTCAGTTAGTTTACATATTGATGAGTCCAGTTAATGGTATGTCCATGTGATGTTTACTGGATGTGCTTCGGCATTGGGTATGTATATCACAGTGAGCCACACACGATACTGTGCTACACCTTCAAACGACCGTAGGTGGAGCATGCTGGGGTGATGAATACCTGTCATGGGTACACCCCATGCCTTGACACAACATCCATGATTATATTATGTGGAGCCCCTCATTAACGCAGCAGGGACTTCGTGCTGAGTGTGCAGAACAGTGCTTACACACATGTGCTCCCATGATTGCCTCTGCTCCTCTAAGCAACAGTTGGTTACTCGATGTTGTGGTGACAGCGGACACTGTTTGCCCCGTTTGGTGTATAGCCTCTGACAATCAGCCATGTACCTTCCGATGTACCTGGGAACCTATACACACAACACCACCATATGCTGATAGGCGCATGTACTGTTCAGGTGTTGACATTCTGTGTTCCAATAGCTGTTGTGTGTACAATGTTTGAGGGTTGCCTATGTAGGATTCACACAGTGGGCCACCTATACATTACAATTTACAGGTGGTCGTGTTTGTGTGCCATCCATTTTACTGTGTGTGTGCAGGTGGAGAGGTGTGTCAGTCCGTAGGGGCCTACACTGTCAGAGTATGTGCAACTGTTTCCGCAGGATCATATTATGTAGCATGGCACATACTATGACGATGTGGGCACACGTGCCTGGAGAGTACTGCAAGGCTCCACCAGATGTGTCCAAGCACTGGAACTGTGATTTCATCATCCCGAACACACGCTCTATGATGATTCTGGTTTTTGCATGTGCCTCATTATGGCGTTCTTGCATGGGTGTGTGTGCATTTCTGATGGGAGTCATCATCCATGGCTCCAGTGCATAGCCAGCATCCCCCACAAGGTGGCCATGTGGGATGTCTCCCCTGACAAATAACTGATACAGCTGTGAGGCATGCCAGATATGGGAGTCATGGTAGCTTCCAGGGCTGCCAGCACACACATCCATGATAATGCCCTGGGCATTGCACATGACCTGGCAGTTGATGGAGTGGAATCCCTTGTGGTTTATGTAGCGCCTACCATGCTCACCGGGTGGTGACTTGATTTGTATGTGCGTGCAGTCTATTGCACCCAGTACCTCCGGGTAGTGTGCCACATGGTGGAAGTGACGCATATTGCTGGCCAACTCCTCCTGAGTTCGGGGGAAGTATATATACTCATTGGCATGTGGTAACATGGCATCCAGGAACTGGTGTATTACCCTGGATGCTGATTCCTGTGAGATCCCCATTATATCTCCAGTTGGCCTTTGAAAGATACCTGTGGCTAGTATTCACATGCTTACACATACCTTCGTGTCCACTGGGATGGGTTTCCCTCTGTTGTTTCTGGTTCTCAGGCGTGGCCAGCACAGCTCCACTATTTGCTGTAAGATGTCCCTGTCCACCCTGTAACGCTCTACTATCTCCAGATCATGTAGCCCCTGGTAGGTTATCCTTGGTCTGAACACTCTTCTCCTCCTCTGGGGCCTGCGGTAGTTGTCAGCATCATCCTCCACAACACCGTCAGTCTCTAACACATGCTGATGAATCACAGCTATGGCAGCTCCCAACATGTACATTTTAAAAGTTTCCCGTGTGTTTACACCTATGGTGCAGTGTTTGGGAATACACAGGTGTGTGTAGGGTGCTTTCACATTTTATACTATTGTGCTGTGAACACCGATGATGTCATAGGGTGTGTATGTACGATCGTAGCTACAGGGTATCTTATGTGTTTTACTACAGGAACTGCTATTGTGGGGCCTTTGGTGTTGAATTACATTTGGCTGCCATGGATTACCTCTTGACATTCCCTTTACATTTCTGCACGTTCCACCAACCATTTTCTGGCATGCATCCAGCAGCCTGCTTTCATTTGTACTTTCCAAGACCTGGCGTATCTTGCATAATGTGTGCTATTGCCGGTCTACTGTCAGTTTGCTTTGCTCTGCTATGACAGATCTCTTATCTTTGCAATCCAATGCCTCCCCTCCTTTCTTTGCATTCCAATGCCTCCCCTATCCTGTTTTGCAGGTTTCTGCGAGCAGCCTTGTCAGCTGCTGTCGATTGGCCGAAATGAGTTGATTGGTGTTGATTGCTCATTAGTACTCCAATTACCCTACTTTGGCATTTCCTTCTTTTCTTCCCCTGACCTTCCTGTTTGTGCTATTGTTCGTGCCGCATGCATCCACCTACTGGGTTTCAGGCATGTTTTCATCCCCGTACACATGTGCTTTTGGGCACCATGTGTGCTCTCAGCTAAACAATTCTATACCTTCCTCCCCACCCCTGTCCTGCAGCTTTGCTTAGCAACGGCCAGGCCAGATTTGCATTGCTCCAATGTGCTTACTGCTATGGTGGCACACCCGTCTGCTGATGTCATGTATCTTCTCTGAGCCACTCCTCAGTGTTATAGCGCTGCGCCGTATGGTACAACCTTCATCCTGCGGGACATTTGCGATTCAGTATTATCTGCCTCATTTGCATGGCATTGACTACTAATTCATAGTTACCGCGCCGAACACTGTCACAGGCCCTTAGCAACCCTTGCACCTTGGTTGTGGTGTTCCATGCCTACCATTGTGTATTATGGTGTAAACCTGATTTGTATTACATTCCGATTTTATGACATTTTTATATAATTTCTTTATGTTCCAGTTTGCGCACACATGCCCAGTGGTTGTACTGTGCGTTACTGTAAACATGACATTAAATGTTGTTTTTTAGGTGTTTTGCATCTTTTCTTATGCCATTGGCTGTGTATTTAGCCATTGGCATATGTTAACTTTGTAATACATGAGTTTGGTCCACTTCCATAGCTACGATGTTCTGTTTGGGAAAATGTAAACCGTGTTTTTTGGTTTACATTTCCGTGGGCTTACGCTACACCTGCACCACTTCATGAATCACTATCTGCCTTCATTTGCATGGTGCGATGCTGTGCATGGGGTGATTAGCATACCTATGCCGAGGGCTGCGCAGTTCTGGCGTATGCCGGTAGTGCACGTGGTATTGGATCATACCTGAATCGCTCGAGGGCCATATTTAGCGTTATTTCACCTACTCTACACCTGGAGCCAGCTTCATGAATCCCGGGGAGTCTTTCAATGCTTCCTTATCCACCTCCATTCGAAATTGTACAGTAATTCTCTTTTTAGTGTCTCTGTTAAAAATCTGCACCACATAAGAGTTCTATGGACTACAGTCTTTCTTTTCTTTTTGTCCATCACCATATCTGTTTATCCATATATTGATTTATGTCGTTTGTAAATTGCTTAACATTTCATTTATTTGCATTTTTATCTCTTTTCCATTTATGATCATTTAATATAAACATACTGTACTACAGTTTCCATAATACTTCTTTGCTGTTTTTCCACATTCCCTTTCTTATTTTTCATTTCCCTCATTATATCATTTTCTTATTTTACCAGTTTACTTAAATAAGGAAATGCTTCATCCTTTTTTCCTTGCTGAAAATATCTTTGTTTATACAACAACCTCTTTATTTTTCTTGATTTCTTTTATACGTCTTTTCTTCTTTTCTACAATATGCATTCTCATTTCTTTCCAAACTTTTTAATGCCTTACTCCGCATTTCCATATATTCTTGGTTTTCTTTTTGTCTTATTCCACATTCTCATTGTAAATAATTTATTTTATATTTCTCTTTATAAACCAACCACCATTGTGTCCAATTATTATAAAGGTTTCTTATAGATATATGGTCCCTCCATAATTTCAACATGTTATCTCTTCATTTCTCATTTCACACATTTCCATTTATTTTTTTAATTCTCTTTCCAATTTTTACATATTCTTCACTTTCTTCAGTTTTTATTCATATTGCTATATAATCTGAGCATCCAGTTTCTACTGCTTCTTCTATGATTATTTCTATACTTCTAGAAATTAAAAAAAATATCAATCTCTGTTTTAAGATTTCCTCTCCTATATGCACTTGTATTTGTATTACCTAACACTAAATTTCCATATTTCATAATCTCCATCATTATACTTTTATCTGATCTTTTTTATCCATTAAGTCACTGTTAAAATCACCTGAAAATGTAATATGCAAATTAACTGTTATATAATCTAATATGTCTTTAAATAGTCTTTCTCTCTATTTATATAATACATATGCATATACTGCTATAAATCTATAAACTTTATTTTCCCATCTTATGTCTACTACTACTAATTGTCCTAATCTCACTAAAGTAAAATCTAATATTGAAATTGCTGTACTATATACTACTGTTATTCCTGAACACTTTTCTCTTCCCAAATTCTAAATTATACCTCCTCTCCATAAGTTTTCAGTTTGCAATCTTTCTTCTTTTGTTAAACCTCTAACATCTAATATTATAATATCTACTTCACATTTATCACACCACTCTAATACCAAAATTCTTCTTACTAAACGTTTTATACTATCAATATTAACTGCCAAAATTCTAAGATTATTTTTCTCTCTTCTTCCTAATCTGCCCGAAATTATGCATTTTTATGAATTTTTTTCTGAATCTTGTATATAATTTATCTTTTTTTACACAGTTGTTACATTTTCATCTTATCCCTTATCTTTCCTTTTATTTTCTTTCATTATAACACTTTAACATTGTATTTTCCTGTCTTTCACCCTTCTCCCTATTGAATTTTTTAGCCCTTACTACTTTCCAGTTACTATCTTTCTCTTCACTTGTTTCCAGTACTATTTCTTCAGCTTCATTAATTTCATTTTCTTTATACTTTGAGTTTTTATTTTCTTTTTGAATGATGTGTTGTTTTTCATCTTCATGCTTTACATTTTTTGCTACATCATGTACATACTCCTGTGTCTGTTCTTTTTGCTCAACATGCAAGTGTTTATCAAAATTAACTGAGTCATGTCCTGTTTTCCCACATTTTTACACATGAAATCTCATTTGGTTCCTTCATGTCCCACTTTTCCACATACAAAATATCTTCTGCTATCACAATTACTTATTAAATGATCATTTTCCACTAAAAAAAAAGTTTCCAGCTGTCCCTTATATCTTACACAACTTCTGTTTCCTTCAACAGTTATTATACTTGGAATATGTACAATATTATCTTTTTTCCATCATCAGAATAATCCCCCAATCCTACCCCTCAGTCCATAAACGTCCATCATCATACATTTTTGTAATGTCCAACACTTGTTTGCATAGTTTTTAAACAGTCTTTCAATGCTTCCTTATCCACCTCCATTCGAAATTGTACAGTAATTCTCTTTTTAGTGTCTCTGTTAAAAATCTGCACTACATAAGAGTTCTATGGACTACAGTCTTTCTTTTCTTTTAAATCTCTGTAAGAAATGTTCCATATATTGCCCACTGTCAAATATAATGTCACATAAAGTCTCTCATTAAGATTTATAAAGGCTCTTTCCTCATTAGGTGATATTTCTAAAGGTTTAATAACTGTATCCCATACCTTATATTGTTCGGGTTCTTTTTCTTCCTTGTTGCTGAGATCTACAGCAAACTTCTTCTTCATGACCTCTGTTCCTCTCTCTCCCTCTCGTATATGCTTCTTGCCTTCTTTCAGTGCCAGGATGCCACCAGTTCACTTTCCTGTACACTCTGTATAATCATTTCTTTATGATAATCATCCTGAAACCCTCCTGACTGGAGGGTTGTAACAACACAGTTTTGTGTTGCAACCTTTGACTCAAAGAGGTTACACTGAAACAGATCCTCTGAATCTTCTGCACATCCTTCCCACTTCTTCAACTGCTTTTTAAAAGGATCAACCACCTTTTCTAATACTTACAACACACCATCATCTCTTCTGAATGCCTCCTTAACTTTTGACTCCTTCTCCAACCCAAATGATACCTCTACTGACTGACAATCAGCATTTAAGACAGAAATATCGCTCTCTCAAACTTCCATGCTTGCTCTTACCAACTTCCTGCTTCTTCAGCCCACCTCTGCATTTGGAACAGGAGACAAGAAGTGAAACTGCAAACAGTGTCCATGTACACAAAAGAGTAGGGGAAATTCCCTGATGCTGTACAGAATAGGGAAAGTTTCCTGATGCCCTCATCAAATTTCCTCAGTTGTATAAATATTGCCTCAGTTCTATCCTGAGAAGAGGCTACTAGCATAATGGGACTAACCTGGTCAACAAAAGGATAAATGAATAAATAAATAAAATAAAATAAAATCATCATAGCAAAGTTATTTCAGATTTTGGCTTAACTCTAATAGGTAATACAATTACAACTCAACCAAACATTTTATCAGGACATTAATGTTAAACTGAATTTTACAGGTTATCTAGAAGTTTGAGTGAACCTGTCACTGTTCTTTTAAATGTTTATGACTCTCACATGTATTACTTTTTTATTTCAAGCTTGACTTGCTATTTAGTTAAAGGCAGAATTGCCATAAATATAAACATGTTTTACTGTAAGTTTGTTGTTGATGTTTTTCCACTATATTGTTACAAGTTCATTTCATTCATATGCATGTCTTTTTAATGTTATTCAAAATCAAAGTGCTTCCAAAAAATGGATGTGGGGGCATTTGTCACAGGGGTCACAGCCTAGGTCTGTATTAGCTTGTGTCATAAATGGTGACATGGATTATTTATTCCTGTGACAGAGAGTGGATGCCATTGCATGACCTTGGCCCGATGTAATTCCTGTGGCCTGAGAGATTGTATGGATGGTGTAGTGCTTTGAGGCATAGACCTAGATGTAGCTTGTTTGCTTAGGGTTGTACTCTTGGAGGTAAGTAAACACTGCCATCCATGACAAAGGTGGCAGGCCTTCTGACAGCTCCATGTGCAGTTGTTGATCATGCTATTGACAAAGGCCCATGAACAAGGCGATCCTGTGTTTGTACCCTACCATATCCATAGGGAGAACAGACATTGTGTCCATACATGAAGGCACTAGTACACCTACACATCAGACCTCTCAAATGTACCTGTTCTGGGAGAACATTTCTAGTTTTTGGTTTGATTTACCAATGCACAAGTTGTACCTATTTTTGGAGGTATGTCCCTATTTTCAGGCTTGATTTACCCCTTCACACAGTTTTATGAATTGTATTCTATGGTGGTATAGTGGTAGCATTGTTACCTCACAGCAAGAGGTTCTCCCGTTCGATTCTCGGCTTGGCTTGGGAGTGCCTTCTGTGTGGAGTCTGCATGTCCTCCCTGTGGTTGGGTAGCATTCGAAAGACATGCGTGTGTAAATGGGCGTGCCTTCGTTGAGGGTTGAGCATCGAGCTGGCACCTCGGCATTGTGTAAAAAATCTACTGCCAATCATTAGTGGACCGGAGTTCCGCTGTGGCGACCCCTTACCGGGAAAAACCGAACAACAACAACACAGTTTTATGAATTCTCACTCATTATACATGATTTTTGACTGGTTCTACTACACAGAAAACCACACTACATGATCAACATTCTAGGGGCACTGTAAATTTAAGAAAGAGGACACACATCTTACATCTCCCTTTTTCAGAAGCAAAAATAAATTACCTTGTGTGGCAGAATTTTTCAATACAGTTCATCAAAGTCTAAGACTTTACACTGTCTCTTTGATAATGTGATTATAGTTTTCCATCATTTTGTCAGTCTGTTTTTAAAACATGTTTCTGAGCAGTACGCCACATTTCTGCAGGAAGTGGGAAAAGTTATATGTTATTTGGTATTCAAATTGTATGCTAATTATCTGTCTGTAATTTTGGTTGGGAAAAGTTATGTACTGTTTGATATTCAAATTGTATGCTAATTAGCTGCCCATATTTTTGGCTGGATGTTCCTATTTTTCAAGGGTCCTTGTTCCTGTTTTAATTATCTCCAGGCTGAGAGGTATGCTACCCATGGATCACATGGATGTGCTGATTGAGACAATGTATAACACCATAGCATTAATAAGACTGATCATTTCCAATGGTCTGAGCTACTTGCCTGCATGGAGGTTCTGATGGCACTGGGCAGCTTTCTCATAAATGCCATGCAGCATACTTGCCAGCTCCATTGCGGACTGTACAGCAGCAGACTGCCTGCATGGAGCTCATGATGGTACCGGGCAGCATCCTTATGAATGGCATGTGACTAACTTACCAGCTCAATTATAGATTGTGAGGAGCAGACTGAGCCATGATGGCATTCCTGCATGTGTTGATTTATCCTCAGAACTGCATGCATATTAGGGTAGCTGTACTTGGGTCTAATACCCCTGTGTTACTAGCCTAAGTTTGTGATGCCCTGGGGAAGAAGCAGTGTGCGTTTCAGAAGCTGCTGCTTCTGGCACTGGGTGAGCACTTGTGACATTGTCAGCCTTTGTGGTCCACTCCTTCACAATGGATGGTGTGTGTGTGTGTGTGTGTGTGTGTGTGTGTGTGTGTGTGTGTGTGTGTGTGTGTGTGTGTGTGTGTGCACGAGCTATACCAGTAGAACCACACAGTAATTGGTGTGTCTTGTACTACTTTCAGTGTCTGTGGTGGGCAGCATATCACTCAGAAGCGACACATTCACAAATATTACTGTGACCTCAGATGATAACACATGACCTTCTATTCTGATATCTTTGTCAGACTATGTGGACCTATAACGAGCATCGACTCATTACTACTTACACCCACAACTAACAGATGGAATGCCAAAGTAAACATGCTAACATATGGTACAAGGCTGACCTTATGACATGCAGGATTAGGGTGTACATACAGTAACATCCTGATTAATCAACCTTTTCTTCTCAGGTGCATGCTCCAGATGCACTTATTAAAGAAATATGTATCATACCCAGATGTTTAGGATACATCCAGTAGGTGAAATGCCTGTATGTGCGCATCTTTGGTACACATTAATAATACGATCCTCTCCCTCTGAGACACAGGTGGGATAGGCTAAGCTCACACCAATGTCCATACTACTTCCTGGTATCAATGCAATTATATCTTTGCCTTCTATTGAGATGATGGCCTCTACCCCTTCTGTAAGAAATGGGGACCCTGGAGGGCCACACCTTGTGGCATGTCTTTCCCTTCCTCCAACTTGACAAGGCTGAGCATTATGGCATATCAGTTATACAGTGTTGATACATGGGAATGGTGTGCTTATGCTCAGCCACAAAACTAATATCCTTCACTATAGACTGCCATACTTGACCCCTACATGTATGGTATGGTCTACCTTTACCAAGCAGACATTGTCAGTACTGCTGGAGTGCCTGCAGCAGCACTTCATTTTCAGCACTACTGAATTTCTCTGTCTTTCCCAGCCTTTGGACATGGTACCTCTAGTTTAGACACACAGAGCACATGAATACATGCTGGTCAGGATATGTGTATTAGTGATTGGAATGTTCCTATTCTGCAAAGATTCATTTCCTGAATAAAGTGAATGTAAGGAATGCTACTGTACTATACACAATGTCTTGACAGAGTTTGCTTGTCCACTGCTCTGCTAACATGGCATGGCAGAGTGCACCTCAAAACTCATTCCTGCTGAAGTGAGTGTAAGAGTATTTAGGCAAGCAGAGTATAGACAAAAACCCAGTCTGCAGTCTGCTGACATGACATGATACAGCCTCTACAACACATATTATCTGCATGCACACATCTTACTACAGTTAGGCACTCAAGAAAATCAGGTGTGACATACTCATAACATGTACGTTTAGAAAACGTGCCTTCTGTTGTATCATGGCTCTAATGCATGGCAGCTCTGTCAGATCAGAAAGCAACACCTTAGAAGTAAAATCCTACTCTCTGCTGTTCAAAAATCTCTGAAAAAGACACTGATCACTTCAGAATAATGTTAGGACCAGTGGCACCAATATGGCAGTGAGCCTCTAAACTCTGCTATTTTATAGCACGTTTAACATAGTATATAGGGAAATGAGGCGTCTTAGCATGTACATCTATGAATGTGCATTTTTTTCACTTTGTACCATATAGCCTTTGATGTAGAACAGATGCAAGGGTTTTTGTTAACATTTGCACTAATGCTAGTGCACAAGATGTGTACGTGTGTACATGTGCTGTGGCAATGGGTTGAAGACTGTTACCTGACGTGCGAATGTCAGCTACCTCCTACTCTACTGTGCCATTTAGTATTTGACATCCTGCAGGGCAATGATTGCTCATCGCACCGAGATGCCTTGATCTTCTGCATGGTGCATGAAGGAGATAAAGATCTTTCTTTATCCAACAAGAAAACTCTCTGAGGTACACCATGACTATAAAAGTGAACCATTTAATATAAAGAAAAAGCTGACATAAAAATAAATAAAATCAATTCAGTTAGCGCTTTCACATTTATCCAAATGCTTCATCAGACTGTTAACAATGAATGTATTACTACAGTTAAACAGCAGCTGCTTTACTCACTAACCAATCACTGATCAGAAGCTAAGTTTAAAGTAATCTCACTTCTAAAAACTAATGGCATATGAATAAAATACCATTGTAAACACTTAGGCCGGGATTCACTAATCCTCTATGTAAGACTAACTAAGTCTTACACGGAAACTGCAGTCTAAGAGTATGATGTCAGCGCATCATGCATATTCATGAGGGCGCGCTGACTCAACTCTAAGGCTAACACGGAGTGTGCTCGAGTGCAGGGGGCATGTCAGACTGCCGAGCAATCCAAATATCCACACCCCTGCAAGTGCCTAAACTGCAAATGTCAACTGAAATGAGTGAGTCCGCTCAAATGTCTACATACCCAACACTACACTCCCCCACATTCTAAATCCCTGTACAAGTTTAAAATGTAAAGCTTTCCTTTTTTTTTTTTTATTATTCCCGATATAGCTGCCCATATTTGCGCGTGTATGCGCGGGTTTGCCCATTGCTTAGCTACAGTTAGCAGTGTAGACATCGAAGAGGATAATAAACTACTTACATGCAAATGAAGCCAAATAGCAATAGCGTAGTGGTAGAACCCTCACACAAAGAGGAAGCATTCCCGGTTCGAGTCCCGCCACTCCCCTTCCTATTTTCTGTAGGAAATGTGTGCATAAAAAGAATTCCTGACATTTACCTTTTGAATTTCAGTAAAATGCATTGAAATGGCCTATGTGGTAGTGAACAATATTTTATATATATATATATATATATATATATATATATATATATATATATATATATATATATGAAGGTAGAATGGTCATGCATACTGATAAATGCATAAGTAACGTATCTTAAGCAATGTGAAGCACTGCTAAGCAAAGTCCACTAGTATTAAGCACAGTGAAGTATAATTGCTCATAGCTTAGCACTGCTTTAACTAGCACAATAGTTTTGCGCGGAGCTGCGCATAGAGCCAACTAGCGCAAACACAAACATGTTCGCATGGAGCTGCGCACCGCGCTAACAAGCACAACGTTGGGCAATGTCGGGCAGCATACAGTAACATAGAGCAACATAGAGCAACATCGAGCAACGTTGGGCAAAGTTGAGCAAAGTCAGCTAAACACAGCCACACCTCCTATCTGGTCTGGCCAGTGGTAAAATAAAAAGCAACGACAGGCCTCAAACCCGGGATACTGTGCACCATAATCACAGTACTAAACCACTAAGCCATGACAGCTTTAAGTATGGATGCATTTCCAACACACTCATATATGTCAGTGGAAGTTTACCCATTGCTAAGCAGGTTTGCTCTTAGCTGAGATTTTTCAAAACCAGCCAATCACAAATAAGTGCGGGAAATGAGGCATATTTAAGCTCCATAGGCAGGAATAATTGCCATAACTGGTTGTAGCTCCCATCTGCAGACAGTATGGCTGGTGTTGGAGAGGGCTCTCATTTTCGAGTGCAACGGTGGGGCATTGAGGAGTCAAAAGTTATGGTTTGGCTCCTCGTCCATCATCACGATGCAAGACTCCTGCAGGGCCAGTTTCAGGGCACTGAGTACAAAGTGGAAGCCTGGAACCATTTAGCACATGATTTCACCAGTGCCACAGGCGTCCCTCAGACTCGTGAGCAGGTCAGACACCACTACCCAGACCTGAAGAGACGCAAGGAGGACTGACTGAACCAGTGGATACAGGAGGCCCGTGGAATGGAAAATGCCCCACTACTGAGTATGTAGCCATGGAATGAAGTATGTAAGAATTGCTATTGTAGTCTATATTATGGATAGGTATGTCTCAATAATCCTTCATTTACTTCACAGCTGCAGGTGTCCGTACTGCGAATCAGCAAGCCTTTGCAGATAGGCTGCTAAGGCTGTGCCACCAGGCAGGTTAGTAATTATTCTGCATGTGTGGTCATATAAAAGAAGTCAGAGAGCCTGAAAAAGAGTGTTGTAACCCATTAATAAAGGTATAATAAGTGTTGAATAACCTCTCTGCATGTACTGTCATATAAAATAAGTGAGACAGCGTGAAAAGGTGTTGTAACCCATTAATAAAGGTATAATATGTCTTGAATAAAAGACCTCTGCATGCACTGATATATCAAATAAATGAGAGAGCCACTAGAAAAGTGTGTAATGTAATTAATAAAGGTATAATTCCTGGAGTGTGTCCGTGTCACTTTCTTCAATATGTTGTTGTACCCTTGCATTATAGAAATAGTGCTGTTGTATTAAGCGCAGTCAACCCACACATGGGTAGGCCCATATAGAGTGGATGAAGGGAGTGCCAGTAGCTGTTAAGCATATATTCAGTCCTCAACTGTCGGTTCATGGCCGGCATGTACAGGTTAATCTGGCACATGAGTAGCTTGTTATTGTGTTCCCCAGAAATGTCAGTGTGCTGCTAGAAATGTAGGGGGCTGTTAACATATACCTGATAATGTCACCTGAACACATCCAGATATGTAGATATATAAATATAAATGAAATATATAAATACGTAGCAGTAACATCTGCATCCGGGGCAGTTTGTATGTCAGATACAGGTCAGGTATATCAAGAACTAGCAAAACCCATTTCACAATTTAACGGACATTGCCTAGTATAATAATACATGTAGGGGATATATAACGTCAATCAATAGGAATGTAGTGTAAACTATAAGTATATATAAGTTGTTAATGGAGGTATCTTTTTACACCCTACTGTATGTGCATAAACAATGCAATTCCACACCTCAGTGGGTATGTCTAATCTCATAACATTTGTTGGGATACATGTCCTATTGGTTTATAAATATCTGCATTTACTTTGGTGCATGTGCCCTGTTCACATACCACAATCTTGGTGGCCGGTTGCCACCAATCAATCCTGCATGCTGTTGGAATGTCCACTGTTGTTCTATATATGCATGTGTTATGCTTGCTGTTCAACTGTTGGAACTCTGGTGTGTTGGGTTAATGGGAATACTACTGTATGCTGTTACAACTAAATTGGAATGTTGTTGGCTATTACTAACCCATATTGTCATTAAATCCTCCTAAACATAGAACGTATGGGAAGGCCAGTCCCAGCGGACCCACCCCTCCCACCTCAGCTGGCGATGGCACCTGGCACCAGCAGTTCTGATGCCCAGCCCGGGACCTCCTCCTCCATTGGTCCTGTGCCACCTTCAGGTGGAAGCGCTGCAGGGGATGGGGCTCATCCCCCCGTGCAAGCATGGCTGGAGGAGGGCCACCTATCACCCTCCGAATGGTCCGGGCTGTGGTGCGTAGGGAGATCGAGTGTTCAGTCGCTGATCCTCTATGCCAGCTCGAGGCAAGAATGGCATGACTCACGGTTGAGCCTGCCCCTCCTACGCAGCCCCCAGCACAGCCACCGTCCGGGCTGTGAAGGTGCAGTGGTGACTGCCCATGGGTGGGGATCTTAGTTCCACTGTTGCCATCTGTGGGCTCATGGGCTTGCGATTTCCAAACACCCTTCCCCGTCAATGGCATTCACCCACCCCATGTGTCATATATTCCCCCCCTGTATGTGTCTTATTTGTCTTGTCTGTTTACCTCCCCAGCCCACCTCCCCAAATATACCTACTTCCCCTACCCCACATTCCACTCTCACCTGAAAAAAAAAAAGGGCAATCTGCTCCCACAAAAATATTACGCCCCATACATAGCTGCCCATTTTGCACACATGTCCGCTGGACACATAAACTGAGATTTAATTGGCAAAATACTTTGTTGTCCTCACCCCTCTCTCAGGGGTGGAAGGTTTCAAATTTCCCTTTAAATTACTAGTTTATGCACAGCTGTTGCTGTTAAAAAAATGGGCAGCTATGGACCCTCCCTACACCCGTCCTGCACATCCCGAGCTGTTTTCCCTACTCTCTTTCCCTCTCTGTGACCCTTTTTCACCACTTTCCTAACTCCCCATTTTCTTTTCTTTCAAAGAAATGAGCGTGGGGTGTTAGCGGGAGTAAGCACTTTTAAGCAGTAGTTAATGGGTTTGCGCGAATGTGCGCCTGTGTGCGCTTAGCTAAGTATTGCTAAGCATCGTGCAAACCCATGCTAACCCACTTACAACTGCTTAAAAGTGCCTTAGTCACCCTGCATGTGAGGGGCCTTGTTCTGCTCAGCAGCAAAATAACACACCAATGTCAGTCTCGAACCCCGGACCTTGGACACTAGACTGCATGAACCACTAAGCCACAGTAGATATACAGCAGGTTGTTGCTGAAATATATATATATCATGCATCAGAATGAGTGAATGTAAAGGTAAGATAGGAATGCCAAACACAAAACCTGTTCTGTGGAACTTTACCAGCAGTTGTTGTGGAATAGCATTACATGACTGTGATAACAGAACCAGCCATTTTAGCAGTAAATAATGTTACAGCAGCACTTTACATCCCCCACACAGTATCATAGCAGGACAATCCACACCCAAATGTACAAAATACCTGTGTGTTCAAGGTTGAGCAAGGATGTAGGTAGGCATATTCAGTACTGGAATTGTCCAGCTTTCATGAGCATCCTGTGCTAATGTCAACAAAAAAAAACACAAACTGTGCAGAAGTGAGTACATTAATATCCACATTATAGCAGTTCACAAACAGTTCATGTGCCAAATGAAAACATTTCAATAACTACGTATGTATGGCAGCTAATTGCATAAGTAGAAAAGAAACTACATACTCTCATGTATCTTGTGTTAGAATTTGTAGGGGTGAGTACAATTCTACACTGACAACTGTGTACTGGAAGTGGCAACATTCAGGTCTGAGTACATCAGATACAAGAAGTACACAAACCTTCTGACTTACACAACGGTGTCCACAGCAAACAAGCATGGTTCCCACTTTGGAAAGCTGAAAGGGCTATGCCTACCTGACCTAGCAATTTATAGCATTTGGTTGCTATGACAGTGACTACTGCAAGTACCACACAGCAGGCTGCATGCAATTGCCAAATGGTGGCCAACAATTGGTACAGAGGCCATTACATGCACATGTGCAGATACCTATAAAAGCAGGCTGTACTAACTGTCCACACATGTAATCATTTCTTTGCAGGAATGGAGAGAGAGGGAGAGAGAGAGAGAGAGAGAGAGAGAGAGAGAGCGACACAGAGAGACACAGACCACAGCAACAGGAAACAAGAAAGATATAAAAGAAAATATATTTGAAAAAAAAAATATATTGAAAAAAAATATCCTGAAAAAAAATATTGAAAAAAAATATATAGAAAAAAATATAAATATTGAAAACAAAAATACATTGAAAAAAAGAAAAAAGAAAATACATTGAAATAAAAAAAATTGAAAAAAAGAAAATATGTTGAAAAAAATATATTGCAAAAAATATATATATATAAAAGGTATGTAACAGATATGTATTTACTGGCATGTAGTAGATGTTTTTGAAGAGTACTCTACATAGTTTGAATCATCCATATGTGACAGCAGTAAGTATCTATGCACAGATGCCCTGCATAACTACTGCCATGGAGAAATCAGTGTGTAGCTGTGTGCAGTGGGATATGACTGTGACATATGTAGTTCAGCATTAAATGTTAAACATCTGATCCATGTTATCAGTGTTCTGTACAGTAGTGTGTACAATGTCTGTTTGGGGGAGTAGCACATACAGTTATGTAAACATGGATGTGACAGAGTAACAAATGCATGATAATCATATTAACGTGTAGTTTAGCATTGGCAACAGCTGTACCAGGCTAGTATGGTAATTTAGCATTTACAGCTATATATACACCCTCTAATATTACTGTGTGCTCACATGTGACACCTGTTCATGTTGCAGCAAAGCCCAACAGGTCAGTCGTGAGGTACATGGACTTACAACAGTGTGGTCCTTGTATTTGTATGGCACACACATACGGAGAGATCTGTCTGTGTCAGATATATTAGCATCTGTACATGTGCATAGAGCAAGGGACATACTGCAACTGTTTGTGAAAGGTGGATATATATATGTTGTTGAAGGTTGTTATGTGCATATTTCTATGTAGGTTGTAGTGTGTGGCAAACCAGACAGCATACAGTGCTGGTATATGACATGTGGTGGTTGAACGCTGTGGGTATGATTCGCCAGGTTTGCAGTGTTTCAGCCAGTGAGGCCTGTTAAAGCTATATGGGCTGAGAACACCTTCAATGCATTCCGCACAACACTGCACGATATTATGACATAACTGTATACCTCACAACCTTCCCATGCTTGATATTCCCACCGTGAAAGGTGGACTGTATATGTGCCTATATGTATATCTATATGTACACCAATGGATGTTTATATGTATGTGTGTATATATATACACACACACACACACACATATATATATATATATATATATATATATATATATATATATATATAGAGTGAGAGAGAGAGACAGGGTCATATTTACTGCAACAGATGGCTGGTGAGAAAGCCATAGACTCAAGCTCAATGTTGACACTGCATTGGCATCCCTCCTTGCAAAAACTCAGTACCCATTAACTACCACATAGGTGGTAGTCTACTTAACACCGAAGGTGTGATAAGAGACCATGGGACACAGGTGGACAGTAGTCTCCCCTTTGATAGTCACAGTGCCACACTAGTCATGTAATCTGTCTATGTGGCACATGTCATCACAAAAGGTGTGTCATCCACGGAAATATAGGTCAGTGTTCCCCTCTACTCCACACACATAAAACCCATTATAGAGTACAATGCCCCATGTGGTATGTACCTCACAAGACATCTACAGCAACTGGAAAGGACACAGACATACCTCACAAAGAGTAATACCGTCCTCAAACAGATGCCCTATGTAGACCCTCTCACAAAACCACAGCTAGACTGTGTTGCATACCATCTACCCAGAGGTGACCTCTGCCTAACATGCAAAGCTATGTGAAACCCAGAGCTGTTGGACATGCTCCACATAAACAGATCACAATCCCTACAAGCTACATGCTCTAGGGACCTAAACCTTGTCACCTCAATAAACAGCACATGCTAGAGGGATAGATCCCTATCTCAGAGACATCCCATACTCTGGAACAAACCACCTATCAATAGCAAACAAAGCTCCTAATTAGCAGTTGTCATATATAAACCTGATGATTGTATGTGAGATAGGAAATACACTCCAGGAATCACCTCTGTGGCTCTGCTTGACAGGGCCACATGAAATGAAATTACCTGTGTGTCAAATGCCAGGGTAGCGTATGGCTAGACATCTATAGGTCCTAGGGCCAATAGCCTATAACCTACCTATGAACCGATACATACCCACATGTACTTGTTGCAATAATTGCTTTGTGAGGTTGACTGAGTGTGATGGTGAATGTGTTGATGAATGTGTCAGAGTTCTGTATATGTGTGATAGCTAAGTGGGAAACTGTTTCTGTTATGATATTATGTGTCCTAGCTGTGATCCCAGCAAAAGATGTGTATGCTATTGCTAGGCAGAAAAAGCAGTATGCCAGATGGTCTGACGTAGTCTGTTGGTGTCGACTGGGGTGCCCATGCTTATTGAGTATTACTGCTGTTGAATCCAACCCCTGAATGAACTGTAGTACTACCTGAAGTTGTATGCCTAAACAGCACAGTATGATGTATGTCCACATGTCTTGGAACCCCTGTTTTGTTTATTCCCCGTAGTCCTCACAGATGACATACCTCAGGCATAAGGTCTTGTAACTATTGACACACACTACTCTATGGTACACAGGTAAAGGTCATGTGGGTTGCCATACCTTTGTGTCTGGTATGTATGTCCGATGTGTGTGTGTGTGTATGCCTGTACCATGGCCTCGGTCGTATGTGTGTTACAGGATATAGGTGCATATCTAGCAACATGTATAGTGTAGTACAGCAGTATGCCACCTTTATTGATGATTGAGCACATATGTTAGGCAGGGGTTTGCCATCAATGACTAGTGTGGTATACTGGTATTACTGTGACTTGACTTTACAATCATTGCAATGGATTACATGTTACGTTATGCATTAGCTTGATATATACCTCCTGTGGCTAGGTGGTGCATTGTGTCGCATACAGTGTGCCATGTACTGTTGTATAGTCTTACATACTGGTTTATCTTTGTTGCTGTGCAAAACATGGTTTGATATATAGAGTGTGCCAGGCACTGTCAGGCAGTTGTGGGTTGAGCACTGATATGTGGTATTGAAAGTGTGTATCCTTTGACAGCCAATAGGTTGCTATATATGGCAGTTTAATGATATCTGTACTTTAGAATGTTAAGTTTGCCACTTGACTTGCTCACACATATTGTTTCATTGTCTTCCAGGGTCATGGCCCACCATCATAATCCCTCATACAGCCCAGCAGAGGAGGAAGTGATTACAGCCACCATGGTTCAGCACTACGCTCTGCTGTTCTCAAGAACCAGCCAGGACCAGCATGAGCGGACTTCACTGTGGCAAGATCTTGTCCATAGGGTAAAAATTATAGGCATGCATAACCGGACATATGAGCAGGTACGCCATCACTGCAGTGATTTAATTAGACATGTCCGGCAGCATGCATCTGATATCCGTAGACAACAGCTTGCCACAGGTGCTGGGGTAGCCATCCACCCCCCCTCACCAGAGTGGAGGAGCTGCTCCTGAGCCAGCTGGCTCCTGGCCAACAACAACAACAACTAACATGCATCATCATGGAGACCGGAGCCACCCAGCAAGTTTTCATGGAGCGTGCAGGTAACATGGCATAGCTGTACACTACTGTTACCTCTATTGCTTATGTGAGATGTGTACTGTGTAGTTACAAGATGCGGTGTCTAGTGTTGTGCAATAATAATAATTTGGAATGTAATATGCAGGTCTGTGACTGTCAACAGTCGTACTACTGAAAGATTGCAAACACACAGTAGCAATGCCACAGTTGTTGCCACTGACAAACTGTCTCATATCCTTGTAGGTCTCTCTTGTGTGACAGCAAGGCAGCAGACCCATGCTGGTGAGTGTATTCTACATTTAATATTGCTAATTAAATGTGCATGTCACAGGTGAGGTGTAGGCCATGTACATGTCACACACCAGCGCATAATGCATGCTGTGCATGTTTGCTGTGAGACTATGCACATCCCAGTAACATGAGTAGCTGCTTCAAACACATGCAATACACAGAGCATCCCACACAATTGCGGCAACACTGTAGTGGACGTTGGATAGGCAGAGCCGATACACATGCACGCAACACACACAACTGTGTCATACGCAGTACACGTTAACATGCTACACATGGCGTATTCAGACACCCACTGTAAGGTCACACTTCAGTATCCCAAATATTATCCACACAGCACACATAATATACTTGAGGGGTAAAGGCCTCTCATGTGGCTGTGCGACACTCTTCAACACATAACACATTCATGTTAGGCAATGCCCCCAATTGGGTACCTTACGAATCCATGTAACAACTGGCCGTGAAATGGTGAATGTAGCCATGGTACTGCATTTCAGGTACAGCATGCTATGTGCCAGTCTGGCACACATTAGTAGCCTTGAGTGACCACATGATGGTGCATGATGATGTCTCATGTTACTACACCTCATCCAGTTACAGTGGCCACAGTGCTACACATATCATTAATTGCTATGCACCTCAATGTTGTGTGTGTGCAAACATATGCACCTATACACAATATGCATAGCAATCACCATTTGTTCAAAGTGACACACATGTCTTGTAATGCTATTGTGTATATAGGTCACATTACACACATTGTGTATGTGTGATGTTTAATGTTGCAGTTGTGTGGTAGCATGCCATGTCATGGCTGGCACTGGCATGTCCACAATATGTCCTACACTCACCATAACCACTGTACAATGGCTATGTTGAGCAATGGTATTCCATCAGGTATACATGCACCACTCATCCTGTGTGTATACATAGCATGCATGTGCTAAACCTGTGTCCACAATTATCTGCTAAAGACACAAATGCTCTAATCAGAAATGGATATCTATGTGACACACTGATACACATCCAACCATGGTATGTATACCTGTGAGTGATGGTGCACAGGACATTGCAGAGCTTTTAATACTTGCACAGCAATGTTGTGTCCATGTACACATTGCGTTCCAGGGTGAGGCCAACCACTGAACAAAACACACATGCATCAAAGCCATGTATACTGTTATTAGCAAGGGCTGTCTACACTCACACTGCATGCTGTTGAGCAACACACGTCCTGCATGCTGAACCGTTTGATATAAATGTTTGGCTTCTGATACTGTACCCCACCATCACATGCGATTGAGTATGTTCTGGATTGCTGGTGGTGTGTGTGTGTGTGTGTGTGTGTGTGTGTGTGTGTGTGTGTGTGTGTGTGTGTATTTTAGTGAGGAGTGTATTTGTGTGCATGTGTTCATGTGTGCATGTGTGCATGTATGCATGTGTGCAGACATCATGTACAGGTCGTAAAGTGTGTTTCCTGTCTCCCTCTCACAGGTGCTGATTTTGGGCTGGTTCACTGCAGCAGGGAAACTGATGTCACTGAGCATGATAGTGATAACAATGATAGGTGTGTTGAGGCACAGGCATGTTTGCCAGGGTCTGTTGTTGGGCCAGCAATCGACAGTACACATGTGTCCACCCCATCCATGCACACAGTCATACTGTCAATACATCCAATACCAATGCCCCTAGCTGAGGGACTGCGTACAGCCGGCATTGGCCAGGACAGTGTGGTATCTATAGCACATGCATCCCAACACAGCAGCCATGCCCAGGTGTCTGGAAGGGTACCACATAGGCAGATGTCCAGGGGTTCTCGTTGGAGCACTGCTGCTCATCATGCCACTGGCAGATGTGCCACAGGTCTTACAACCTCACGCATGTTCCAGGCTGTCATGGAGGCACAGGCACGTATGGAACAGTACACCAGACAGGGACTAAGGGCACAGAGTGCACATAACACCTCCGTAATTGACAGTATCCGTGACCTAGCAGGTGCCATCCATCATTACACTGAGGTCACTGATAGACGTTGGAGTGAGACATTAGATGTCCTCTGCAATGTCATGTCCATGTGTCAGGACAGTGTGGGACAGTTGAGTTGACGTGGATGTATGCCAGCAACATCAGCAGCTGACAGTCACCGCGGACGTCCCTCAAGTCACAGCCGCTCCTGTAGTGCCAGTACCAGCCCCAGCAATGTTGGGGGCGGGCTGTCCATAGACCATCCTAGAAGACCATGTGCACGTGGCTCTGGACAGTCCCAGCGGGGACCTGGGGCCAGTGTACATCCATCTACCTCTGGGGTTAGTACCCAGTCAGGCTTAGTACCTGATAGTCTCAGTAGCACCCCTGCCAGGCACAGGTACCGTATCCATGCCCAGAGATGGAGATCTGTAAAGCCTGGCAGGTACAGTCTATGGCTGTCCCACAAATACCCGTATATGGCAGCAACATGGTGGAACTGTGTGCATGCAGACACACACATACATAAACAAGACACCTAGGAATACCACATACATGCACACATTACATCAACATTGGCCCATAGCAGTACCCCTGGCCCTCACACACACACACACACACACACACACACACACACACACACACACACACACACACACACACACACACACACACACATACATGTCGATTGTATGGCTCACTGTAGGCCTCTGGCAAACCAACAACACACCCTGTGCATATGATGAAACCTGTGCCACCTCCTGTCATGTGTAACATCGATGCAGGAACAGGCTACCATGGTGCTGATGCACAGGGTGACCTTATAGCAGTATAGCAATGTTAGCAAGTTGTCAGCAGTAGAGTGCAATGATATGCTTGAAGGTGTAGCTGAGCAGGCATGATGCATGTAAGCTATGATTGTCAATGTAGTAATGTTTACACCAGGGTTAGTTCCAATAGTGTATTGTCCGCCCATGTGCCACTTGGCTGATGTGTGTAGTATTGGCAGCATGTGTTAGAGAATGGACAGCATGTGTGGGATGTGTGTGGCACAGAGTTGTAGGTGTACATTTGTGAACATGGTGGAGGTGCACTGTCTGCATGTACATGCATAGTGGACACATGGGCAGGGTGACATGCCCTGTATTACACAATAACACTCCATAGTCTCGATTGGTGGCCAGTATGCATTGTATTACACACATTTTGGAACTTGACTACACATGTGTGTATGACATGGTTTGACACTGCTGTGGGTGATACTGTTACTATCTGTCATTGTTTTGCATTCTGGTAGTATACACAACTTCAACAGCCTGACCATAACCAATCGTTAGATGATGTCTTGACAACTGACACACAGATGTAGGACACACAGTAACATTTGGATCCTTCAGGTACTATACTATGCCAGTAACCAGTGGTATTCACCTGCACCCATTACTGAGACCACTCCTGTTTGGCATATAGCTCTCTTAGGTACAAGCAATCACAGTAGGGATATGTCCGTCCACGTGTGGTAATGCATACTTTGGCCTATAATGCATTCTCCAGATGACACACACATACTCCACAAGGGTATCACACAGACAGATCCCTGTTGTCAAACCCATGCTGTACAGCTATAAGCCAACCAAAGCATAGTCATCCACCTTTACGGAACATAGTATCCCCACAGTACCACATAGGTAGTAACCACCAACATGAAGAACAGGTACCGATGTGTACATGCAACCAAGTGGTACGTCATCTCTCCTTTGATAATCACATTTCCAAAGGTATGTTTAAATCCCTCGGTGGATCACATAAGCAATAAGGGGTCTGCATGCATATCCACAAAGGTTGTTGTACACCTATAATGAATAGCCATCATTGATAGACCCTGCTGCGTTTGAACAGGTCTGACATATACCTCGGCCACAAACCCTCACTCACACAATTCTATAGAAACCGTAATGAGTGTGTGTGACACAGTTGGCCTAGGCCAGGGATCACTGCAGTGGCTGGCCTTGTCACAAGCATACAGATGTGACCTAAGGTCTGGAAAGCAGCAGCACACTCTTGAAAAGATGACAGATGTGTTCTTGGAGAAAGCAGGGTTCCCACACATGCAATAATTGAGGTCACATGTACATATATTTATTTGCCACACAGCTACCTCACATGTGCAATGCACATACTGGTGTCATACAGTAGTAAAAGGAAAACCCACAACACATTGACCAACAGTGTCACACACACAGAGAACACACACTCACCAAGTGCAGGATTCAAACCCCTATCTAATGACTTCATGATACGAGAGAAGTATGTATTAACACAACACACTACACACATTACTGTGAGTTCTTTTTTCCACAGGTATATTTGTAGGATGGTGACATCATCAGACCTGACAAAGATTAGTATACCACTTTCAAGGTGTTTGAGTACTCTCCAAAAAGGTTGCTTTTTTCCAAGGTGATCACTCACAAACATACACACTTGTCAAGTGCAGAATTCAACCCCCTACCTAACTGGTTTATGATACTACAGGAGTACGCATTTACATGACACACTATACACATTACTGTGAGCTCTCTTTTCCACAGGTATATTTGTAGGATGGTGACATCACCAGACCTGACAACAATTAGTACACCACTTTTAAGGTGTTTGAGTACTCTCCAAAAAGGTTGCTCCTCTCGAAGGAGATCACACACAAACAAACACACTTGTCAAGTGCAGGAATCAAACCCTTCCTTAACTGGTTTATGTTACTACAGGAGTACGCATTTACATGAAGCGCTATACACATTACTCTGAGCTCTCTTTTCTACAGGTATATTTGTAGGATGGTGACATCATCAGACCTAACAAAGATTAGTATAATACTTTTAAGGTGTTTGAGTACTCTCCAAAAAGGTTGCTCCTCTCCAAGGAGATCACACACACACTTGTCAAGTGAAGGAATCAAACCCCTATCTAATTGGTTTATGTTACTACAGGAGTATGCATTTACACGACACGCTATATATATATTACTGTGAATTTGTTTTTCCACAGGTATATTTGTAGGATGGTGACATCATCAGACCTGACAAAGATTAGTATACCACTTTTAAGATGTTTGAGTACTTTCAAAAAAGGTTGCTCTTCTCCAAGAAGATCACACACAAACAGACACACACTTGTCAAGTGCAGGAATCAACCCCCTACCTAACTGGTTTATTTTACTACAGGAGTATGCATTTACACGATGCTCTATGCGCTTTACTGTGCATTTGCTTTTCCACAGGTATATTTGTAGGATGGTGACATCATCAGACTAGACAAAGTGGGTTACATTGGGTGGGCTACATAGAAGGAATGTCTAAACACTTTGGCCATGTGATCATCAAAGGAGAGTTCACTATCTAACTGAGTCCCCAGGGCCTTCATTACTTTCTCCATACATACTGGAGTACCACCTATGTGGTAATTTGTTTGCACTTTGTTTTAGCCAAAGGGGATGACTATGCATTCTTTGGCATTCTTCTTGGGGTATTGTTTTGACACCAGGTATCTGTCTCTGTAAGTCCCTTCTGGAGGATGTGTGTGTCAGCCATAGAGTCGATTATGGACCACAGTTAGCAGTCATCTGCAAACCTTTTCAGCCATACTCCTCCCGTGCTTGCCTGAATCACTGAGCAGTGTCTACTGAACAGGTGGGGTCCCAGGACCAAGACTTGTGGGGTGCCATTTGTGACTGTCTTAGAGTCGGACATGGCACCTGCAACTCTGAACATGTGTGTTTGATCTGAGAGCCACTAGGCCACACATCCTGTGACATAGCTGTTGATGTTCAGGCTGGTAAGCATGTCCATGATGACAGAGTGGGGAATGGTGTGAAAAGTCCTTAGTGAGGTCCAGGTGGGCTGTGTGGACTACTTTCACCTCCATCTATGTCCTTGGTAACTGTTTGAAGTAAGTCAACTATGTTTAGGAGGCAGGATCTGCCTTTAACAAGGCGAGGTTGTGTAGAGTCCAGTGTCTGGAGGTCCCCAATGTCTCTGTTTATGGGTTCCATGACAATTTGCTCAATAGCTTTGTAGACCAGGCTGAGTAGACATATAGGGCAATGATTTCCAGGTTCTGTTGTGGCACCCCCTTTGTGGAGCTGGATGCCTGTTAGTGTATGCCATTCTTTGGGTACATACCCTGTGGTATGATTGAGTCTGGGCAGTGAATGTAGGTGAGGGTGTAGTTCCTTTTGGGCCTAGTGTAAGACGCAGCCTGGGCCTCCATCCAGTCCCACTGATGCTGTGTTCTTGGCTTTGGAGAGGGCTGTCTTTACCTGCATGTCCATGATGTCTGGGGCTCTGCATCCTTCTGTGATGGACACAGGCCCTTTTGAGGGTGATGGGGGGGGGGAGTTTACACTGAACTTGTCCCCCAGGATGTGGGTAATGAAAGTTGGTTCAGTGTATTCCTTGCCATTTGTCAGTAGCTGACAGCATATTGGAAGTTGACACCTACATGTCTGGTATAGCTACTGCAGGCTTTGTGGTTGTTATTCTTACAGTCCTTGGCAATTTGTCTTTTGACAGTGTCCTTGAATTATTTTATGAGTGATCATTGCTTCTTCCTAATAATGATCAGTGATGCCTTTCCTTTAGTGAAGTTGGCTCTATCAGGTGTTATTTTCCTCCTTCTGTTGTCTAGCTTATTTAAGGCCAACAACCACCAGATTGTTTTCTTATTTTTGGAGGAGTGCATCTTGGTTTTATTTGTGATGTCTCGATCCATGCATCCCTGTAGATGCTCATAGGATGCACTTGTAACTGATTTGGCAGATTGTATACCATTCTCCTATAGCAACAGGTCTTTGGAACTTTCCACTTTTGTCTTGGGACGTGTGCAGTTTGCTTTTGAAAATGTCTTCACGGTGGTTTCATTGACTGAGTGGGGGGGGGGGGGCGGGATGTGGATGTCCAGTGTGATTACTTTATGATCTGATATTACCAGTGAGGGTTTTATCTCTGTTGTGGAACACTGGTGCCCCATGTTGGTGATGATCATGTCCAGTATGGTGTCACCTCTAGTGGGCATGGTGACCAGCTGTTCCAGGGTGTTAGAGCTTTTAAACTCTAGGAAACATTGGGCAAAGGACGTTGTACACAAGTAATTCTCCCATTCAGTGTTTGGGTAGTTGTAATCACCTCATATAATGGTGTTTGATAGGACCTTTATATTTTCCACTGTTCTCAGGAATACTGAGTGAGGTTCCTGTGACAAGGTAGGTGATCTGTAGCAGGCTACAATCTGATGAGCAGCTTTGTCCAATCTTAGTTGCACTTGTATGGTCTCCAAAGCCTCATGCTGTGCCACTAACCTGAAGGTGTGGGTATCCATAAACTAAATGGGTACACCCCTTCCTTTTGTATTTCACTCATGGTTTTGGGTCTGAAGGTCAGAGGGATTGTGAGTGTTTTACGTGGAGAATGTCCAACAGCTCTGCATTTGACATAGCTTTGTATGTTAGGCAGTGAACACATCTGAGTAGGTGATATGCAAGGGAGTACTGATGGAGCATTTTGAGATGGTCTGTGTATGGCAAGTATTTCAGGCCACTAATGCTCTTTGTGAGGTATTGCTGCAGGCTTTCCAGTTGTTGTAGTTGTCTTGTAAGGTACATAGCAAAAGTGGCGTTGTACTCTATTATAGTTCTAGTGAGTAATGAGTAGTGGGGAACAATGTCCTCTTCTATTCTGCATGAGATACATTTTGTGATGAGGTGTGCCACATAGCAGGGTTTCCTGACTACTGTGGGGATGTGATTATCACAGTTGTGTCCAGTGTCCACCTGTGACCCAAGGTCTCTTGTCACACTTTCAGTGTTAAGTATACTACCGCCTATGTTGTCGTTCTTGGCTACAGAGTTTTTAACAAAGGGGATGACAATGCACCTTTTGGCATTGAGCTAGAGCCCATGGCTTTGACAACAGCCATCTGTCTGTCTCAGTGAGGCCCTTTTGTAGGATGTCCACATCTTTAGTGTTTACAATTATGGCTCCTAGTTTGCAGTCCTCTGGAAACTTCAGTGGCCACAGATCTTCCATGTTAAAGTTTACTTCAGGGAAGTAGATACTAAACAGGACAAGACACAGGACTGGACCTTGTGGTACTGCACTCATCATTGGTCCAAAGTCATACTTGGAGTCTGCTACTTTCACAGTAGTGTGTGTTCTGTCAGTAAGCTTGTTGGCAGCACATCTTGTGACATAGCAATTTATACCTAGTTTAGTGGGGTTATCTATACTTCCAGAGTGTGTGGTGGTGTTGTAAGCCATGGCAGGATCAACATAGGCTGTGTGAACCACCTTACCCTTGTCGATGGTTCTGTTGACTGCTTCAATGTCATATATCAGGTTTATGTGACATGATCTGCATTTTACAAACCCAACATGGTTGTGGTCCAGGGTTTGGGGATTACAAATGTAATTTTTTATATGTTGTATGGTGATACATTCCATGGCCTTGAAGAGCAGGCTCGTCAGGCTAATGGGGCACTAGTTCCTGGGGTCCGTGGTGTCTCCACCCTTGTGTAGTGGGATAACCATCACTGTGCACCATTCAACAGGCACAAAGCATGAGGTCAGGCTATGACTGCACATGGTACGTCAGTGTGGTGCCTGTTTGTTCTGTGGTTTGTGTGGAACACAGCCTGTGATGTTATCTGGTCCCATGGCTGCTGTGATACTGGCTTTGGAGAGTGTTTTCTACCTGTGCAGCCGTGATGACAGCAACTTTGCAGTCTTCCATTATAGAGATGTGCTCTTTCATGGGTGAGAGGGAGGTACAGTTAACACTGGTTCTATCTGCCAGGATGTTGACAATATCAGTTGGGTCTGTATATTTAGTGCCATTGAGCTGTAACTCAGAACAGACATGGACCTACCTGTTGGGCATTGATCTCCTGAGTAGACAGTATGCAACAGAGTGCAGATTGTGTTACATACAGTCTTGTTGCATGGGGCAACTGTTTGAGGCCAGTAATCCTCTTGTTAGGGTACTTCAGTGGTCTTTCTGGCTGCTGAACGTGCCTAATCAGATTAATCGCAAGTGTGTTGTGGTACTCTCTGATGGGTCTGATGACTGATGAGTACTGGGAACCTCCTTTGACCTACATGCACATACCTTAGCAGTTTGTGTGAACACATAGCATGATTTTCTGACAACTTTGTGAATGCGTTTCTGGAAGTAGAGATGTCTATCCACATTTGTCCACAGATCCCTTATTATCACCTCCATATTTGGCAGAGGTGTGTGAGCATGCCCAGTATGACCTTTCAGTATGTTGTTGCCTGACATTTGCTTTGTTTTGTAAGTGTGTGAGCATGCCCAGTATGACCTTTTAGTGTGATGCTGAATGAAATCCACTACATTTGTTGGAGTGTGTGAGCACGCCCAGTATAGACATTTATACTATATGTGTATGGAAAAATCAAGTTGTATTTTTACAGCAGGCCTCACCTTTGTGTCATAGATCAACAGGGATCATGCTGTGCCTGCAGGGCTTCCATGAGACACTTTGCATAGATTTATCAACATTTCTACATACAGGGGGGAGAGCTATTCTTTGTACATTTCTACACAGGGGCACACTTGATTGTTACTGTGGGTGTACATACGATGAGGGGTTCACCTGACACTTATACACATTTGCTATGCCTGCACTGCTATGTACGGTACACCAGTTCAGTCTGTACTGTTGCCTATCATACTGGCTTGAGGCATACTACTGTACTACACTTTTTAGCGTCCAGTGCCACATATATTTGATTGCAACTTCATAGCCTACACAACCCACATCACACCGCCTGGCCTGATGTTCTCTGTCTGCATAGGCCTGTGGGGGAGGTTACCCATATGCATCTTTAGGGGTATGTTACAGCATTTCTTTGTGCTTGCATTACTGTACAATTGTCCTGCTGTGTCGATGGTACTGAAATGCTATCATGGCTTAGTGGTTCAGTACTGTGACTATAGTGTATAGTATCCTGGGTTCGAGCCCTGTCACTGCTTTTTATTTTCATGCTGGGCAGACCAGATTGCTTAAGGGACAGTAAAGCTGATATGAGCATGTTTACCTGTCTTTGCTCAACTTTGCACGACTTTGCCCGACCTTGCCCAACATTGCTCAACATTGGCCAACATTGCGCTAGTTGGCATAGGCAATTTTGTTTACATATACCAAATATTGGTAAATGCTGCTTAGCACTGCTTTATATTGCTTAAAACATGGCAATCATGCCTCCGGTGGTGCTGCTGGGCTGCCTATGTCGGATGCACATGCTACACTCCCTATACATGTTTGGAAACAGGAAGTGTCAAGTTAGGCATCTCTTTTATTTTATGTGCGAGTCACAGAGAGGTATAATTTCCAGGATTCTTACTGAACCTGTGTATGTGCTATGTGTTGCCTCTTTGCCAAGGCCAAGGCATACTGAGCACGCCTCCTTCTGCCTACTGGGGCAGGCTCAGGTTGTTCCTCCTCTGAGTCACGCTGTGCCTGTGCAGGCCTTGGCAATGGTGGGGGGGCTGTTTGGCCCTGCCCCATGCAGTTCCTGCTGAAGCTGTTTTTGCAGGATCATATTGTGTAGCATGGCACATACCATGACAATTTGGGTACATGCAGTCGGTGAGTACTGCAAGGCTCCACCAGATGTGTCCAGGCACTGGAACCATGACTTGGGCATCCCAAACACACGTTCAATTACATTTCGTGTTTGTGTGTGTGCCTCATTATGGAGTTCTTGTTTAGGTGTGTGTGCATTTCTGATGGGTGTCATCAGCCATGGCTCCAGTGCGTATCCAGCATCTCCCACTAGGTGACTGTCAGGAATGTCCCCATTGGCAAATGTCTGGTACAGCTGCTTCAGATGCCAGATATGGGAGTTGTGGTAGCTTCCAGGGCAGCCAGCACACACATTCAGTATTATGCCCTGGGCATCGCACATGACCTGGCCGTTGATGGAGTGGAAGCCCTTGTGGTTGTTGTAGGCCCTACCCCGCTCACCGGCTGGTGCTTTGATGTGTATGTGCATGCAGTCAATTGCACCCACTACCTCAGGGTATTCCGCTATTTGCTGGAAGAGACGCATATTGCTGGCCAATACCTCACGAGAATTGGGGAAATATACATGATCACCGACATGTGCTGACATGGCATTCAGGAACTGGTGCAGTACCCTGGATGTTGATGCCTGTGGAATCCCCATCATATCACCAGTTGGTCTCTGGAAGGTACCTATTGGTAGTATTCTTAGGCCAACACATACCTTGGTTTCCACTGGGATGGGTTCCCCTCTGTTGGTTCTGTGTGTGAGGCGTGGCCTGCACAGCTCAACAATTTGCTGCAGGAGCTCTCTGTCCACTCTATAGTGCTCCACAATCTCCAGCTCATGTAGCCCTGGTAGGATACCCTGGGTCTGTACACTCTTCTCTGTCTCCTCACTTTGGGTTGCTCAGCAACATTCACAATGGCATCACCCTCAGCATCTTGCACATGTTGCCTTATAATAGCAATGGCAGCCCCTAACATTTTTTTGTCTCAATTAAGCTTTATAAGTTTTCACTTCTCTTTGTATACTGCAGTGTTGCAGTGTTTCTGAGTAAAACATGGGGGAATGTTGTTTGCAGAGTTTTAAGTGCTGGGCTGGGCTGGGCTAGTGTACTGCCTGTGTAATTGGCTGATTCTGATTGATTTCACCTGGCAGCTCTGCTAGTTCTCCTTGGTTAACTTCCTACTACTACTTTTCCTTCCTTTTCCTTTTCAGTTTCCACAGGGGGCAGCAGCGCACAAACAAGTGCAAACATGCGCACACGCATGCACACAGACGTACGCAGGCTTACACAGGCTTAGGCGGGTGCACATCCATGCACATAGGCTTAGACAGCCTTACACAGGCTTACACAGGTGCACACATGCGCACACAGGCTTAGATGGGTTTACAGGCACCCACACGTGCGCACACAGTGTAAGCATCTTTGCAAGAAACTTTGGTGGTAGCCACGGCGTATGCCTTCGGTTTCTGGGTTTCAGTTCAGACAACTGTAGACATGCCTCTTCCAGTCCTGAGCTACTCACAGCAAACACATGCCACTCTGCTCCAATAAGCTTACAGTCTTTGATACATACCCCCCTCATGATGTCATCTATATTTTACTCTGTTACTCCCCTAGTCCTACTCTTACACTCTAGGGACAGCAGGCGGTTGGTGTGACAGAGCAAGATGCAGAGGATAGGAAGAAATGGAAAGAGATGATCCGCTGTGGCGACCCCTAATGGGAAAAGCCGAAAGAGAATGATGATGATGACTCCCCTAGTCCTACTCTTACACTCTAGGGACATGGTTCACATGGCAGGGAAAATTGGGATTCACTATCCTTATACTCATTTGCATAGGATTGCCTACTAATGCTTGGTTACATCTCTCAGACTGAGCTTCTCCCCTTAGCAACCACTACTCAGTAGCCATGTTGTCTTCAGCCTGCCATTCACTTGCATGGCAGATGGATATTTTTAATAAAATGCCTATTTTTGGCTTTTATTTATTTTTTTCTGGTTTTTAGGGCGCCGCACGTTTGAGCGGTGCTGCTCTATGCTTAAACATCGAAGATCGGGGGGAAAAATATTTTTTATTATTTTGCAACACATAAATGCCAATGGCCTTATATTTGGCCATTGGCATGCTTCCTCAACTGGATGCATCCTTTATTTGGAGCTGTCATTGCTCCATTTTGCTATTTGCAGAACGGTACTCAGTTACCAACAGAGTACATTTCTGCAAATAACACTACTCTTTCTTGGACAGGTTAGTGTTTCCTGGATCGCAAATTTACCTCATTTGCATAGCTTTCAGCAGCAAATTAGGTAATTTGCATAACCTAACACTGTCTGTGCAAGGGTCGTTTTAGGAGCTCTCATGCACGCCCCTGCCGGCTGTTCCTGGATCACTCGGCAGACATACTGGCTGTCTGGAGTCTTACTCTACTCTTAGACTCCGTGCAAGCCTTCATGAATCTGACCCTTCATATACATAAAAATATATATAATAATATTAAAGTATGTATATAAATTTACAAAATATTTCATTCAACTACTGTTTAAATATACAATATATAAAAAATAATAAATAATAATAATTTGTATATTCATTTGAAAGTAAGTGAATGCAATAGATTAAAGTCATGCAATTCATGCAATTGCTCAAAATGTGTATCTAGAACAACGAAAAAATACAAAATACATATACCACCTGTTAGTGGTTTTGTTTTTTACCTATTTCGAGTATATTTGGTCACCGAAGCAAAGGACATGACAGAAGGAACCGAAAATAACACTGCCATCTTTTTTAATCCACCAACTATGGAACTGGTGACCGACAAGAATGATGTCATTTTTAAGAAACTGATGAATGCTGAAAGCAATCCTTTGCTAAAACTCTCTCAAACTGAGTTACTCAATAATGAGAAAGGTAATGTTGATGCTAGTCATAACATCAATATCCTACAAACAACTAGGAAACTTGAGCATGTTTTCGATAAATTAAAACATATGCAGTGGCAGCGTAAACATATGGAAGCCTGCCTTTTGTTCAAAATAGTCCCGAGAGGCTTAAGTATTTTAAAGAGGCCGAATTTTGGAAATACTTATCCTGAGTTGCTATCCAAATGGCAACAGCTAAATATAGATACGAGCTGAGTCTATATGAAATTACTGATTGAACAATATATATTAATAGAGACAGAACTAACTGAAGAAGCGAAAAAGCTTCAGCAGGAATTGAATAGTTTGATGTTGGTTGGGGAAATGAATGATTTTTTGACTGATTTTAGTGCTCATTTAGCGCTTTTAGACAATAAATTAATACAAAACAAGAAAAAGAAATTAGAAAGGGATTTCCTTGATTTTGAAAGAGGGAATGTCTTTGCTTGGCCACGTGAACAAAGGAGAGATCGTGGAGCCACTCAGGTGCAGTCTACACACTTGTCAAGTGGAACACACACCTCCAATATTACGTCAATAGACTCATCGACGAGAGAGGAGGGGTCAACATTTGAAAATGAAATGGCAAGCTATAGTAAACAGGCGATGACGAGCGAACATCACCAAACATCTCAAGTGAGTAGTATAATAAGTTCTACTCAAGATGTACATAGAAATAATACATCTACAGTGAATATAGCACCTCTGCCAAAACCAACGATGAGCTTTTGTCCTTTTCTGCTACCTATACGTATCAACCGGAAGTCTCCATGGTCCCCATAGCAGGGGCCGAAGAAATGCAAATTTCCAGAAGAGAGACTGGAATTTCAAAAGAAAACTCTCAGAGCAGTGAGTCAGACTTAATTATTAACATTTCTAGCTATGATTTGTCAGGGTATGAGAGAACGTTGTTAAACAAGGGGGTATCATTAATACCAGCAAAGAATGTTGATGTTACTGACTTTTTAGTGGATTTATAAATGTTCACGAGAAATGTTAATCTAAAATTGATTTTTGGTGATACTAAGAGTGATAATGTGAATGTTTTTAAGAAACCTTCTACATACATCCCACTAACACATCCGTTGATAGAATCATTTCAAAGGGCATGTGAAAGGGATTTATTAACACTTTATAATGATGGTAGTAAAATGAAATGCAATTTTTATAATTTAGATGAAAATGAACAAAAAGCTCTAAAAAGGTTAAAAGAGAATAGTGATATCGTGATTAGGATGGCAGATAAAGGTGGAGCAGTAGTATTTTAGACACTAGCTTGTATGAATTAAAAATGCAAGGTCTTTTAGACAATAAGGATACATATACAGCCATTAATTACACACAATTGAGAGACCCACAGTCCCCACCTTCAGAGGACTACCCAAAGTTCATAAAAACATTGAGAGTCCACCAATAAGCCCCATCGTCTCAAGCAGAGGGTGGCTAAATGAGACAATATCAATACATTTAGAGAAACAGCTAAGGAAGGTAGTTGAACAGACATCCACTGTTATCAGAGATACACAACATTTTTTAGAAAATCTCACTGATTATAGGTTCTCTGATATAGATGAAGAATCAGATTATATGGTGACACTGGATGTTACTTCGTTGTTCACCTCCATTCCCAATGACATAGGTGTGGAATATATGAGATTGTTTTGACTGAAAAGAATAATTCAAGGGATATGATAGTGAGATGTGCCATGCTAATGGATTTATTTTGAAGAATAATGTGCTTTGTATATAAGGACCAATATTTTCTACAGCAGAAGGGAGTGGCCATGGGTACTCCATGTGCCAACTCCTACGCTAACTTAGTCATGGCTTACTGGGAGCACACTTATATCATACGGAGTGCATATTATGGTAATAACATTAGATTCTTCAAGTGTTTTGTTGATGACATTTATTTAATTTGGAGATGCGATGCTGATACACTTAAAAAATTTATAGAGTATATCAATGGGACCACAGATTTGCTATCCTTTACAGGAAAGTGGTCCTTTGATCGGGTAGAATTCTTGGATGTTCTGTTGTTGAAAGAAGGGAAAGATATACAGACACAGCTTTATAGGAAGGAATGCAGGAAGAACACCCTCCTGCACCATATTAGCATGCATCCTCCATATGTCTACAATAACATAGTCAAGAGTCAAGCTCTAAGAGCCTCTAGACTCACCAGTGATGACACTAGGTTTAAGGAAACGGTAGATATGCTACATAGAGAGTTTCATGATAGAGGATATAAATCAAGTGAAGTAGCGATGCTACATCAAGAAGATAAGGTGAACAGGACTACATCAGGGAGACCCCACATATGTAGGAGTAATGGAAGACATCGCTCCACTACTACATTAGTTAAGGATGAGGCATTGAATAAGGAAGTAATACCATACACCAACAACAATGTTAAGATTAGAAACATCTTTTCTAAGAATTGGAATATCCTTACAGCCGATAATAAATTACAGCAGTTAGTAGAAATTTTTCCAAGCTTCACTTGTAGGAACACCAAATTCCTAAAACGATTATTGTGTTATGAAAATGTTAAGCTACAACAGAATCCATCAGACAGGAAAGGGACCTTTTCCTGTAGAGCATGTAATCAATGCAGCTATATGTCTAATGCTAGTTATTTTATCCATCCAGATACTGGACGGAGGTATAAGTTTGATTTATATGCTGACTGTAAAACTCATGATTTGGTCTACCTAGCAGTCTGTGTAGAATGTGGACTTTTTTACGTAGGGAAAACAAACAAGACCCTACGTGAACGTGTTAGAGAACACGTCTATGCCATTAACAGAGAGGATGACAGTAATGCGTTAGCAAAACATGTAATCACTTATGGCACCAAACATAGTTTTAAGTTCACTGTCATAGAATTAGTATGGAAGAACAATAGATTAGGAGATCATGGGAACTATACTGAACAAAGGGAAGCCAGATGGATCATGAAGCTACAAGCAGACAGATCATCTGGCTTGAATGTTAAGCTTTCTTTAAAGCCTTTTCTTATAGCTAGGAATCTGAAACATTAATGGCCATAACATACACAATTCTAGATGTTTTAGTTTGTCAGGTTGCCAGTTATTTGATTGTTGCTGTTTGGATGGAGTTAGTCATTAGGCACCTTATATGTATTTTTTCATTTTTTCGTTGTTCTAGATACACATTTTGAGCAATTGCATGAATTTAATCTATTGCATTCACTTACTTTTAAATGAATATACAAATTATTATTATTTATTATTTTTTATATATTATATATTTAATAAAGAGAACATGATGGAGGGATAGATTCCTGTCCCAGAAACTTCACATTCTCTGGAACAAACTACCTATCTATATCAAACAAAGCTCCTCATTAGCACTCTTCAAGAAAAATCTTGATGACTGGATGGGAAATAGGAAATTCACCCCGGCGATCACTTCTGTGGCTCTGCTTGACAGTGGCACAGGAAAATAATTTTCTTGAGTAGCGAAAGCCAGAGTACTTCTTGGCTAGACTTATATAGGCCTTAGGGCCAATAGCCTAGTACCTCCCTATGAACCTATAATTGAATACATCAGACCTAATCACATGCTTTCCAACCAATAAAAATATTTCTGTGAAACAGTATCACTCAGTGATCAAAATCTTTTCAATTTCCCCTCAAAAAAACACGTGGATTTAATAAATATCCCTCTTTTTCACAAATATAATCAAGAATTTTTTTAAAATACTGGCAAATTAGATTAATAGTAAAATCTCGTTGTTCATAGGTTCATAGGTAGGTACTAGGCTATCGGCCCAAGGGCCAAAGCAAGCCTAGCCAACAGTGTATTGGCTTTTGCCACCCAAGTAGTGTTAAATTCCTGCCCCTCTATCGAGCAGAACCCCAGACATAATCCCAGGGGTGAATTTCCTATCACCCATCCACTTATCTAGGTTTTTCTTGAAGAGTGCTAATGATGAGCTCTGCTTGATGTAGAGGGGAATTTTGTTCCAGAGCATGGGAAGACTCTGGGACAAGAATCTATTCCTCCAGCATGTCCTAGTTATTGTTGTGGTGAGGTTTAGATCCCTAGAGCATGTAGCTCAGGGAGATTGGGATTTCTTTAAGTGGAGCATGTCCATCAATTCCGGGTTTGACATAGCTTTGTATGTCAGACAGAGGTCTCCTCGGAGTAAGCGGTATGTGACCGAGTAGAGTTGGAGTTTCTTGAGTCGGTCAGCATAGGGCAACTGTTTGAGGCCTGTAATCCTCTTTGTGAGGTACTTTTGGGGCCTCTCCAGTTGTAGGTGTCTTGTGAGCTACATCCCAAACGGGGCATTGTATTCAATTAGGGGTCTGATAAGTGATGAGTATTGGGAGACGATGACTTCCTTATTTCTGGATGCGAACCCTTTTGTGATTAGGTGGACCATGTAGAAAGATTTTCTGACCACTGTGGCAATGTGGTTATCAAAGGAGAGGTTACTATCTACTTGGGTCCCAAGGTCTCATCACACTTTCTGTGTTAAGTGAACTTCCCCCTATTTGGTAATTCATGGGTACTGTGTTTTTACCAAAGGGGATAACAATGCACTTTTTAGCATTTAGCTTGAGGCCAGGATTTTGACACCAGGTGTCTGTCTTGGTGAGGCCCTTTTGCAGGATGTCTATGTCAGCAGGGGAATCGATAATGGCACCCAGTTTGCAGTCATCTGTGAACTTGGTTAGCCATAGACCCTCAGTATTCGCTTGCACTTCAGAGAAGTATATACTGAACAGGAGAGGTCCCAAGACTGAACCCTGAGGCACTCCACTTGTCACTGGTTGGAGTCAGATCTGGAGTCTGCAACTCTCACCATGTGGGTTCTGTCCATGAGCCAGTTGGCCACCGATCTCATGACGTAAGGGTTTATGTTAAGGTTGATGAGTTTATCTATGATTCCTGAATGGGGGATAGTGTCAAAGGCTTTAGCAAGGTCCAGGTAGGCTGTGTGGACCACCTTGCCCTCGTCTATGGCCTTGGTAACTGTTTCAAAGAAGTCTACCAGGTTTAGGAGACATGATCTACCTTTCACAAATCCGAATTGAATAGCATCCAAGGTTTGGAGGTTACTAATGTCTTTGTTTATGAGTTCCATGATGATACGCAACACGGCCTTGCAGATCAGGCTTGTCAGGCTAATAGGATGATAGGTCCCAGGGTCTGTGGTGGTTCCTCCTTTGTGGAGTGGGATAACCGTTGCTGTGCGCCATTCCATGGGCACATAGCATGTGGTGAGGCTGTGATTGAACATGGAGTTTAGGTGGGGGGCTAGTTCATTTTGGAGTTCGTGTAAGATGCAGCCTGGGATGTTGTCTGGTCCCATGGATCCTGTGTTTTTGGCTTTAGATAGTGCCATTTTTACCTGCATGCTTGTGATTGACAGGGCTCTATGACCGTCTGGTATAGTTATAGGCCCTTTGGGGGGTGAGGGGGTAGTAAAGTTTGCACTGAACCTTTCTGCCAAGATGTTAGCAATATCAGTTGGCTCTGTATATTTTGCCCCGTTCTGTTGTAGCTCGGTGCAGATCTGGGTGTTGCCATGGAGATTCTTGATATAGCTAAAGAATGCCTTGTGGTTGTCTTTGGAATTCGTGGCAATTTTTCTTTCAAACTTTGCTTTGGAGGATTTTATGAGAGATCTTAGTTTTTTACTGAGGCACATCAGTGAGTTCCTCCATACCTGGGTTTTTACTCTCTTTTGCAACAGTTTCTTCCTTCTGTTGTAGAGTTTGTTAATGGCAGGGGACCACCAGATTGCCTTCCTTTTTTTGGAGAATAGCATCTTGGTTTTGTTGGGGATAGTACGATCTATGTACTCATGCAGGTGGTTGTAGAGTGCATTTGTGCAGTATTCAGCAGTTGTGACTGTATTGACTGTGTTATCCATCTGCAGGGGCATCGTGGAGTTAGCCACCTCAGTTTTGAGTAGCGTGAAGTTCACTTTGGAGAAATTTTTTACGATGGTTTCCTTGTGTGATTAAAAATAAACTCCTGTAAAACATCAATGTATGTAAATGTATCTACTGTATATTAAACTGTATTGGGTCTCAGTTTTTAAACACATTTTTAATACTGCATCATTTAAACATGGGAATTGTGCAGCATTTGACCTAATTTGACAATATAACTCTCTTCGATATAAAAATGACCACCGGTTAAATGTGTTTTGGAACCTTTTCCCAGAATAAAAAGCATAAACTTATTAAAAGAAGAACATACAAGAGAATGCTTTGCTAGAGTATTAGCTTGGATACTTTGTTTTAGATCTCTTACATGCTCCAAAATTCTCAATAAATTGTATTCTTGGCATGACCTGACACTGACAAAAGCTGTAGGTGTTCCATGGACTGTAGAATGATGCAGACTCAATTACAACTGCAATCTTTGCCAGCCTGAAGTCCTGCAGGACTCTTACAGTTGGTGCTGAAGGTTAAGGCTGTGAGCTACACTTCCTGCTGTATTGAGTTTGATTCCTTCATTCCTCCTATGCCTATAATGTCACCTTGAGGAAGTTATTTAACCAGACATTGCTCCCAGGTTGCCCTTGAAAAGGGACTGTGTGTCCAACGGGCCTACCTTGTTAAAAATAGGTGTTGTTGGTATTGTTACAACTGAGAGGCTGAGAAGCAAACAACAGGGTACCTGGAGATATATTGTCAATGTGTTCTTTTAACAACATCTACCTGGTACTTACTATAATTTTTCTGTGTGTTCTTTTATTTTCTAGCTTAAGAAGAAGTGCATCTTAACAGAGGTTCATAGGTTCATGGGCATTTGCTAGGCTATTAATCTGTGAGGATCTTAAGAAGGTTACCCATAGATTCCCTTGGTAGTTTAAGCGCTTATATGTTGCATATGAATAACCCAAAGATGAGCCGAGCAAGGACATATTGGGACATTTACATACTTCCTCTCCTATTCATGAGGGAAAGGAGTGTTAAACTAGGAGTGAATCTACGGTTACCCACCCATTCATCCAAATTACATTTTATTAGTCAGAGAAGTACTTTGTTTTTTGTGGAGGGGGAGACAGTTCTATAGAAGCTGTATGTTCTGTGATACAAAGGTATGACTCCAACATGTTGTATTTATTTTGTAAAAGATGCTGAAATCATTTGAATGAGTGTTCATAACAGCAGTGAAATTGTGAATGTGAAATAGGTCGGACAGAATAAGGTTTATTGAAGCTCTATATGTCAGGGAGACGTTGACTGAGTAGCCTAATACTGAGAAGAGGGACACGGCTTTGAGATGGTCTGCATAGTTTCATTGATTTAAGTTCTTCATTTTTTTTTTTTATAAGAAAATAAAATGGTCGTTCTAGTTGTGACAGGTTTTTGAACAGGTACACACTGAAAGTGGTATTAAACTCGATGATCAGCCTAATGGGTACCGGGTACAGTAAAGCAAGTTCATCCTTGGTAATAGTTGAGGCCATTTGCTTTTGACCAGTCCACACTGATTGCTAGGATGTTTAATTACTTTTCATTGTGTTGCACTATATTTGTTCCTGCTTAATTGTTGCATACTCACACAACAGATTTGTGTATATACCAAGGACTTTGTAGTGCAGTGTCGGTGGCTGAAAAGATAATACACTTACTTTGGTGCTGAAAGAACAGAAGTCTCTGAGTTCTGTTCCTGCTCTAGCTGGATGGGTCTACTTCAGTAGATCAAATTTACACTTACACGAATTGCAGATTCTGGATATGACAACACCAAACCTTCAATAAACCGAACCTGAACATCACTAGTTTTTTTTACAGGGAACAGAGACACTTGGTCAACATGGGGAAATTTGCACTCTTCCCCACTGTAGTGCAATCCTGGAGTTGTTATATTTAGTTAGGGGGGTGTGGGGGCACAGCCCCCCACAATATGGGGTATGGGGCATAGCCTCTCACCTGGGTGGGTTTGACATACTTTGGAGTGTTATTTTGTTAAATGTTGGCTAAATGTCTTCTTTCCCTGTAAAAAACTTTGGTAATGTGAAGGTTCAGTTCATTGCAATTTTGGTGTTGTCTTCTTAGTAATCTGTAGTTTGGGTAAGTGCAAATTTGTTCTACCGAAGTAGACCCATCTGGATTGCTGACACTACAGTGCAATACTGAGGGCACTACACTCTTGAGTGGTCATCAGATAAGACATTAAACTGAGATCCCATCTGCTTGAGTTGGTGGCAGCTCATGTGTCTGTAAAAAATGTTATTGGAGGTGCTTATTGAATTTACACCCATGCAGATTATATTTATACATTAATAACTATTATACACATCAATACTGAAAAATGTGGGGGCTTTTTTTCCACCTGCACATATTGTATTAATACATTAATAACTATTACACACATCAACATCTTTTGTTCTTATTATTTTCATAAAAAAGACACAAGTTATTACTTACAGTAAATAATCAAGTTATTACTTACAGTAAATAATCCTCAATCCCCTTGGCGATAATCATTTTCTCAATTTATCCAAACTGAATGAGCAATCCCATTTGCTTGAAAAGTTCACCCAGAGTCTGTCTCAACTTGCTGTGTGGGAAAGGTTAGTTTGTTTTTGATTTTTTGTATTTTGTATTGTTTGATTTCCTTCGTCTATTTTTATATTGTGATTTATTTTCTTTACATTGTGTATTACTTGTATTCTGCTTTCAATTGCATATTTAAAGTAGGAAAGAGACCACAGCTGTCCCCCATGACTCACATAGAAATTACGTTTTCTCCACTCTCCCACTTCAGTGCTGTTCTGTTTTTAAAGTCAAATGTCTTTCTAGTTGCCTGCCCTTTAAGTTAATTTGACCTCATATCTTCGTTTATCTCCTCTTTTATTGCCATTGTGAGTAAACATAAAATTATCATTTTGTGAAATCACTCCCCTTTAGCTATTTACATTCTTTAGCTATCCCACTGTATTCCATAGAACACCAGAATAAAAACTGCATACCCCCTTCCAATCTATCTTGCTCTTTTAAAATGAGTGGCTCTCCACTTAGATAAAGCTTAAGGTACCAACTCTTTCATATCTAACTACTTAGTGCACACTGCAGCTCTTAGTATATTAACCCATTTTTCCATCTTGCCTTTAATATCTGCAACATCTGCTCCGAGACCACTAATTATTGGAGAGCCCACGTTCTGCCTCTCAGTAGTCATCTCAGGATTAGTACTTCTGTTTTGCTCCTAGTGAGAGAAGGAGCACAGTACATTGATTCCTGACTGTTTCTTGTTGGGCAGTGACCTTCATGACTGGTCTAGTTGCTATTCAAGGCGTCTGCCAGGAAGAGTCTACAACAAGCCTATAGACCCTTGCATCATCAGGGAATAGACTCTTGATCACCAAACAGCCTGTGGCCTGTTTCTCATCATTGGAATGGTGCTACAGTTTAGCTTCTGGTGAGAGAAGAAGCAAAAGAGTATTGTGTCCCAGCAGAGTGAATCTGTGGTGAGACCAGCACTAGTCATAGCCAGGCAGAAGCCATTCAGGCAATTACCATCTTTTCATCATTTTTGACAAGCTAATTATTTATTTTCAGTAAATACTGCTTCTAACTTCAGAATATCTTTCTAAACACTTCATCCATAAATCATCAGGGTCTACTTATTAATACATTTTTCCTGTAAAAGCACCATTGAAATTTCACAAATACTAGTTACACACAGGACAACTAGTTTGCAGTGGCAAGCAGTGCCCTTGAGTTGCAAACTGGATACTCCTGACATTACTTTTTTATTGTCTAACCAATAAAAAGGGTCTGTTGTCATGGATATGAACTTTCTCACTATCTCTATTACCAGCTTGGTGGGTATGAGAATTGTGAGGCAATGTAGAAATTGCCCCATGTTTACTGAGAACCAGTTAATTCTCAAACTGATATGGTATGTGACAGACATATTAACAAAATGTCAATGGAGGGAAAGCTTTCACATAAAAGCTCTCCTAATGTCAACAAGGTTGTCAGTAGTAAACACATTGCACCCGTACACACAATTCAAAGCAGACACATAGACCCACATATGCTGAGGCACTTAAATGCAACCCTCCTAAACCCCAAAGACCTCCTAGAAGAAGCACACATAACAAATACCCCCAGCATCCCTGAATGTACTCTTTCAAAACAACACTCACATTGACATATACAGCCAAGTCTCATGGAGTCTCTGTGTCTAAACCCAAAAGGCAAGCCACCACACAATCTAACATTCTGGTCATTAGAGACTCCACTGTTAAATATATTGATGTCCTTCTCACCAAGCTGAGTAAGAATAAAGTCATGGTCAGTTGCTTATCATGGGCCAGGATCCACCACATTATGCACACACTCAGGCCATTGGACCACAAGTACTGGTATTACTCATCACAGCCACTGTGGGTGTAAAGACCTGAGATGTACCTCCGTAGACGATATACAGAGAGACATCATGGAGCTCTCAGAATATTGGTCCCAAGTTAGTTTGAGCCTAGCACTGTGCAGCATTTTACCTTCCCCAAGGATGATACCACAATATGAACAAAAGATGACTGACTTTAATAATTAACTTAGTTTCTGGTATTATTCTAAGGGGGTACAGTATTTGTCATCATGGAAGGAGATGGACAACAAACCATGCTGCTTTGTCAGGGATGGTCTGCCCCTTTCCCCCCTAGGCTTTCAAATATTAGCTAAAACATTGTCCTTCCCCATTGAGCCTTTTTTTAGGCAATGCCAAACTGGAAATGCTTCCAACATAGCAACTAAAAGCCAAGAAAATCTAAAGGTGTTACTGCTCAATGCTAGGAGACTAAACAAAAAGCTCCACTCCTTAGAAGCTCTCTTCACCATAGAGAATGCTGATGTCTGTGTGGTCACTGAGACATGATTTAAAGCCGCAGTGAGCACACCAACAGTGCAAGGTTAAAATGCCTTCCACACATTTAGACCAACTACTACACAAACAGGAACTAAATGTGGAGGTGTATCGATTTACATTAAAAATAAATGTCCCTCAAGGCTGGTCATACAGGACAATGCAATAGAGCTTCTCCAGGTTCAAGTCACCACAGGCAAAATTGAATACCACTTCCATGCAAGCTATTGGTCCCCAGCTATGACCCAGGAAATGAAACCCATACCATGTATTTAGACTTATTGGAAATACTCACCATCCAACACAATACCATATTCATTGGCAACTTTAATTACCCCACTATTAACGTGAAATCATATATGACACCAAATGTACAGGCACATAAAGTCCTGGATTTTGTAAAAACAAACTCCCTGGACCAGATTGTCAGTACACTGACTACGGGTGCAACCAGTACTGAATCTGGTCCTCACTAATATGAGAGTGTTCTGCACAACCCATAATGCATTGTCTTCTCTGGTAAGGTTAGACCACAAATGGTCTCTATTGAAGTAAAAATAAATCCTGCAACCCCAGCTAACCCTGGAATATTCAGGAACTTCTCTAAGGCTAACTTCCTACTATTTAGGGATAACCTGGCAAAATTGCAAGCCCCCATAAGTCCTGAGAACACTGCTGCCTATGTGGAGCTGTTCACAGAAACCCTATATATGCATGTTAATGGCTGCATAAAGGCAGCTGTACCCAGCAGGAAGAAGTACAGAACTAACTGAAACAACAAGCCACCCTGGTGGAATCACAACATCAATAATTTGTATAACGGGGGGAAGAAAAGCATGGCACAAATTAGGAGGTGCAGCACCCAGCAGGATAAAAGCACTCTCAGCAAACTAAATAAATAATTGGGAGTACAAATAAAGTCTACCAACGCCAAAGTTTAGGTAAATTTGGCTTCCTAGGCCAAGGACAACCACAAGGCATTCTTTAGCTATGTCTGCAACCTTAAAGGCAAAACACAAGTGTGTGCAGAGCTCATTGTTAATGGAGCCACCTATACTGAGCCAGAAGAGATAGCAAGCCTCCTAGCTGATGAGTTCAACTCCAACTTTACCCCCGTCAATTTTCTCTCAGGAAATACCATGAAATATAACTCCTCCTGCTATCACTAGGGAGCAAGTCCTTCATGATTGCTCTAAGGCCAAGAACACTGTATCAGTGGGCCCAGACAATATCCCACGATACCTTATAAACAGCATGAAATATGATCTATCATGCCCTCTGGAATTGCTATTTAAGTGTAGCCCCCAAAAAGGCTTTATGCCTCATGAATGGAGAACAGCAATAGTCACCCCTCTGCACAAGGATGGGCCATCTACAGACCATGGAAACTACAGACCCATATGTCTCATGTGTCTCATATGCAAAGCCATGGAAAGAATTATCATGGAAATGATCAATAATGACACAGGAAACCTCCAGACACTGGACCCAACTCAATTTGTTTTTTATCAAGGACAGGTCATGCTAGCTCAACCTGATGGACTTCTTTGAGAAGGGCAACAAAGCAATGGATGAGGGCAAAATGGTTCACACTGCCTACCTTGACCTGGCCAAGGCATTTGACACAATAACCCACTCAAGCATCATTGACAAACTCAAGACATTAGCTACAAACCCTTATGTCACCTGATGGATAGCCATTTGGCTCACAGACAGAACCCAGGAAATTAGAATTGGGGAATCCACCTCTACAAAGAGGCCGATCACAAGCTGAGTCCTTCAGGGATTAGTCCTGGGACTGCTCGTTTTTGGCACTCACTTCTCTGAAGTCAAGGCTAATGTCGGTGGCCTTTGGCTGACTAAATTTGCAGATGATTGCAAATTAGGAGCTGTCATTGAATCCCCCACTGACACAAATGTTCTTCAGGAAGAACTGACACAGACAAGCAACTTGTGTCAGAGGCAGAGACTAAAACTAAATGCCAAGAAATGCATAATAGTATCCTTTGGGAAATCATTAACACCTGGTAACTATCATATTGACAACACATCCCTAAGGGTTGACCCAGTAGTCAGGGACTTGGGGACATCCATGGTCAGTAATCTAGCCTTTGACCATCATGTGTCTACAGTAGGGAGGAAATCATTCTATGATGTGCAACTTATAAATAAAGGTATGGCATCTAGTCCAAGGAAGTCATTATTCCAACGTATTCAAAATTCATTAGCCCTGTCTTTGAGTACAGTGCTCCCTTTGGTATGTACCTAGCCAGGCAAATCCAACAATTGGAAGGTCCACAGAGTTTCCTCACTAAAATAATACAGGGCATATGTAATATGTCCTGTGCAGACCACCTCAAGGCCATATCCTTGTATTTTGTCTCCTACAGGCTGTAGAGGAAAGATCTATGTCTGACATACAAGGCATTGTCAGTCCCCACTCTGAATGACCCTCTGTATATCTGCAAAACAAGCAGCTCTACAATTACCTGTTATAAAGACTTAAACCTTGCCTGTAATATAAATAGGACGTGCTGGAGAGACTGTACTATGTATCCCAGAGACTACCCTTTCCCTGGAAAACACTCCCCATCCATTTGAAGCAGAGCTCCCCCCTAACCCAATTTAAATGTAACTTGGACAATTGGATGGGGACGAGAAAATTCATCCCTAATGGACACATGCAGCCTGTAAATTATTTATCTCTCAGGCCATTGCTTGTAAATGTTTCATCTCCCAAGCCCCTACTTACACTTACCAAAGGTACCAGAACTTGTCAGAGATTTGGGATGCATGGCTAGGATAAAAAAGGCCCTTGTGAACATTAGCTTAGTAAACACCTATTAACCTGTGAATCTATGAACCATAACTTATTATCAAATAATTAGTCTCAGCAGGATGACCAAATAATCCACAAACCACTTATAAGTAATTTATCACAAGCATTTTTGTGTAGTATTTTACAGTCATAGTAATATCAGTGTAATACCATATGTAAAGTAATAGGATATAATTTCTATATCTCAGAAATTTGTAACACGTTTTTCCACAAAAGTGTAATTCTATTATAAGTAATAAATTCATTTTCTAATTTGTTCTAACCGGAAATAACTTGTATAATATTTGTTCTTTTATTTTATACTTTAGCTGACCTTTGACAGGTGATTTATTTAACATCAATCTCTATAACAAATCTTAAATTTTCATTATTTTTTTAAAACTTTCTTTTCTTTCTGTAAAGCATTTTTGAAATTTTTATCCAACTTTACCCATGGTCTACCAAAATAATATTTATCCATAAGAATTTCTTACAAGGGTCTGAATTTCTGAAGGTGCAGCTCCTTGTACACTTAGATGTACACTTTGTGGTACCTTTTTCTTATTCAGCATGCACCCTTTTATTGGTGCCACACAGTCCTCCAACATGAAGGTGTAAAGTTCCATGCTGAATGTTAATCTAGCCTTGCTAGATTTTTATTTTGGTTTATATTGATTGTTTTTTCTGTGTGACTTTTTTGCTCATTGTTTTAGTTTGTTGGTTAGGATATTTTGCAGACACCCCATTGGTTATGGATATCAGCTGGGTATGATAACTCTGTGTTTCTGAAGTTTAGCCAGTCCACTTATGCTCTGCTGATGATGCCATAAGAAGGATGAAACATGCATGTCCAAAGCTAGTGGGTTTGGCTTTATTGGCCTCAACTTGTCTGTAAATAGACTTAAGAATTGCCATATAGCTGAAACACCTGATGTCCTTAAATGGTCATTTGCATATATCCAATGTTGCCTGTAATACAAGGGGTTTAAGGGATCACACAGTAGAAAGTCTAGCTTTACTAGATTTTTCTTTTGGTTTTTACTGATTGTTTTTTCTGTGTGACCTTTTTACTCCTTGTTTTAAATCTGGTAACTGCTCATTTTAAAGTCATCTGTCAATAAATAAATAAATAAAAAAATAAGGGGTGAAATGCATCACATAAGACCTTCAAAGCTTCTACTGAGGCTGGTGGCCCCTCTCACACCAAGACCATATAAGTGTATTTTAATACGGATTTAGCAGTGGCCTCTTCCATGAATCCCACTTTCTGCTCAGAGGTATACCCAGAACTTCACTGCAGCTTGTGTAGCAGGCAAGGGATGATGCCTCAGAGGTGTACCCAGAACTTCACTGCAGCTTGTGTAGCAGGCAGGGGATGATGCCTCAGAGGTGTACCCAGAATTGCGCTGCAGCTTGTGTAGCAGGCAGGGGATGATGCCTCAGAGATGTACCCAGAACTTCACTGCAATTTATGTAGCCGGCAGGGGATGATGCCTCAGAGGTGTACCCAGAACTTCGCTGCAGCTTGTGTAGCAGGCAGGGGATGATGCCTCAGAGATGTACCCAGAACTTCACTGTAGCTTGTGTAGCAGGCAGGGCATGATTCCTCAGAGGTGTACCCAGAACTTCACTGCAGCTTGTGTAGCAGGCAGGGGATGATGCCTCAGAGGTGTACCCAGAACTTCACTGCAGCTTGTGTAGTAGGCAGGGCATGATGCCTCAGAGGTGTACCCAGAACTTCACTGCAGCTTGTGTAGCAGGCAGGGGATGATGCCTCAGAGGTGTACCCAGAACTTCACTGCAGCTTGTGTAGCAGGCAGGGGATGATGCCTCAGAGGTGTACCCAGAACTTCACTGCAGCTTGTGTAGCAGGCAGGGGATGATGCCTCAGAGGTGTACCCAGAACTTCACTGCAGCTTGTGTAGCAGGCAGGGGATGATGCCTCAGAGGTGTACCCAGAACTTCACTGCAGCTTGTGTAGCAGGCAGGGGATGATGCCTCAGAGGTGTACCCAGAACTTCACTGCAGCTTGTGTAGCAGGCAGGGGATGATGCCTCAGAGGTGTACCCAGAACTTCACTGCAGCTTGTGTAGTAGGCAGGGGATGATGCCATTATTTCTTTAACTTTCTTCACAAACTTCAGAGAAGTACAAATAAATGTCACTAAGCTTATACAGGAGCAGTGTACTGTTTGAAAGCAACAAATTAGAAACACAACTTTATTTTTTTTTTCATTTTCCTCACAAACAAACATCGTATCATATGGAATTTGTTGCTTTCAGTTTTTTTTTCAGTTTTGTCCAAGTCTGACATCAGTGGTGTGTACAGAAGGTGGCTGTCTTTTGCTTTTAGGGATGAGGAGGCATGCTGTATATACACATGACAGCAGCAACATGAAATATATGATTGTGGCCATTTGTTCCTTGATTTTCATCCCAATTTAGTCCAGAGATACAAAGAAAGTGAGTACCTTTTTAAGGAGAGATAGAGAGACAGGTACTATTTCCAGATAAGACTTATGCATTATCACAAGCATCTGTCTTCTGTGTTTATTGTGCACTGCTATTTGGTTAGATTTGAGCACTACCCTTTAGATGCAACTAATTTCTTCCTTAAAATCAAAACTACGATTACATTTCTTTCCTTTTGCATGATTTTTGTTCAGGCCAACATTGGATCAAAGGTTTGGAAAGAGAACTCTAAAATGCACCTCAAATCATCTGTAACTCCATGATGTCCAGGTACCTAGTGCTTCTAGACCCCCAGATTAATTTAGTTATTACAATGTAGTCTTGATCAGTTGGGGCATGTTGAAAGGATTTAGGGAAATCCAAAGTTGAAGAGGAAGACTGAATTTCTACCTTTAGTCATGTTTCTGTTCAGGCCATCATTGTATGAATAGGTTGTCTAAAAATTGTAAAATTCACCTCAGAGCATCTAGAACTCCTTTGGTGCATGTGGCCAAGCAGCCTCCAGATCTGTAGCTTAATGCAGTTGCTTCCTACATAGATATCAGATAGCAGTTTTGCCTACTTAAAATGTATTGAAAGTATACATAAATGCAGGAAAAAATGAAGAAAAAGATATATTGTGATGAAAAAAAATAGTGTGGATGGTGTGTGTGTAGGCCAGGATGGGGACAGTAGGTGATTTGTGTGGGGGGAGGAGTGAACCGCAGGGAGGCACCATGGAGTACTTTCACTTAGGGTACCAGTTGAACTAAGGCAGGCCCTATTCCTCTTCATCTACAGAATACATACTATGGTGTATATTTTCTCTCCTTCACTTTTTACCACACGTTCTTTTTCCAAATCATTATTATCGCTATTATTATCCTTAGTTCTCTTACTTTCTGCCTCACAATTCATTTTGTCACCTAATTCTCTTTCCTTTATTTCTTTAAATTGTGGACAATCAAACCAAAAATATCCAGTGACCTTACATTTTTTACAGAATTGTTCTCTATTTATGATTTCATGTTGTAACGCACCACACAGAGAAAATGTTCTTTTATGACAGAATTGTATTAACCGCATAACCGCATGAGAAAAATGAACCAAAAATAACAAGTCTTTGGTTGTTTTTTTATGAATAATATCAGCTTTGTAGCCAGCAATATTAACAACACCCTGGATATGCATCACATTTCCTTCCTAAAGTTTAAACAAAAGTGACATTTACAATCCCCATTTCAAATATTTCTCTCGAAGCACATTTTTTTTTATTTCAAACACATTTTGACACACATTCGCAAATTCTGTTTTAAGCAGTTTGCTATCTATTTCAGCAGTATAAAACTGTATAAATAATTTTCCTTTTAAAATTCACATTTAAAGCATTAAAATGATGTTGTGCCCATGAACAGCATAATTGATTTAATTCATGTAATTGAAAAAGCAGTCAGCAGTTACGACATATTCAAATGTCACATCACAAAAACGTTCGTTTCCCACATGGGTGAAAGTTCATACATCTATTGTTGCGAAACCCATTGGTACTATTATATTGTCCAAAAATGTATAGCAGATTCCGTTTTGACAAAATTGAAATCGCAGGTAGCGGTGCAGTATGTCTACTAAACACTTTACCAAAGTTTTTATTATTTCATTTTATTTTACTATGGCATCGTAGTGATGTCGGCTCACAGTAAGGCGTTGTCCTGTTCGATTCTCAGCTAGAGCGTCTTCTGTGTGGAGACATGCGTGAATGGGCGTACCTTGGTTGAAAGTTGTGCGTCAGAGCTGGCAACTTGGCACGTACAAATCTACTGCCAATCTTTAGCGGACCGGAGTTCCGCTGTGTCGACCGGGCGACCCCTAACCGGGAAAAGCTGAAAGACACAACAATAACAACATCATATGAACGTACATGTCCTTTACTGTTTTTAACAACTTCCAATCTCCCAGTTCCTGCTTAAGATTTTCAGTCCTCGATGTCTCCATTCACTTGATCGCTATTTGTATTCAACATACCCTGCGTACCCTTTGCAATATTTGTTAACTCAGTCACTCCAATTTTTTTCCCATGATCTGATTCCAAGAAGCTGCTGAAACATCATCAGGTTCATCTTCATTACTCATTTTTTTAAGTTGTTCCAGAGGTAAACCATTACTGTTAAACACTATAACATCCATATTTTCTGCTGGCTCCTCTGTAGTCTGGCACTATTTTTGTTCCATTCGGAAACCTCCCTACAACCCATTGCAGAACTTCTGTAATGAAAAGAGTTGGGAAGTTCTCCCACAACCTGGACAAAATTCCCCTAACAGTATAAATACCACCTTGGGTGTCCCATGAAAAAAAGCCACTAGCCTAGTGGGACTAACCCAGTCAGCAATGGATAAATAATTAAAAAAAAAAAATCAGTGATGGTCATCAGTCTATACAGTCACAAGTTCTTACTGTTTGATTTCTTGCATTGCATAGTAAATGTACCAATAACAAATTTGCTCTATATCTTAATGAAGTCAAATACTAGCACACCAGGTATGCACATGGCCAGTGGAATACAGGTACACACAAAAGATAAAGCTATAATTTTCGGATATTAATAGGACTTGCATAAAGCACTCCACTTTGTTGCACTGCTGAGTAAGAAATCCATATGCAGCAATTTTAACATTGGTTATCTTGCTATAACAAAGCCTTATCCAAGCAAAGTTTGTTTTGTATTTTAACAGTGACAGTTTTTTTAGGCTATGAAATCTTCATGTAGTCTATTGCGACAAAAGAACAAATACAAAATGATACTGTATGAAGTACTTGTTTCAGAATAAAATTTGATGGCTTGACATACATTTCTGGATGGCTTATTTTCAATATTTAATTACTAGTTTTTATTAGGAGCGTTGTGGTAGAAGAGCAGTTTGCAATACTGTCTTAAAGTACTTGGTCCTCCAGTTCTGTTCTTTTGTACAGAGTCTATACACCCTCCCAACGACTATGTGGAGTATTGCTGGGTGCTTTAATTTCATCATAACTTCCAAAGATGTATAAAACTGAATTGGTAAACCTCCAAATTGGGAACAAATCATAAATGTTCATGTATGTGCACGTGCGCATGTATGTATGTGTCTGTGCATGTGTTTCTGTGTCTGTATGTGTATTTGTGTGCATCCTGCTATGGGCTGTACCACAGGATTATTTTCACTATCCCATGTGCATTGAGAGGTGGGTGGGTTCTGGTTCCCTCGCAATCCTAAGTGGGTTAAGCACTTTTATTTTTTTATTTATTTTTTTGAGAATGAATGACTGGTTTTGATTTAAACTTGATATATTTTGCTCCTTCTCTTATTTTTTTCTTCTTTTTCTGTATTTGCAGTGAATGAATTAATTCAGTTATACTTTTATTCATTTCTAGACATGAGAAAAAACTGCAGAGGCTGGCTCAGACTTGGATGAAAGAAACTAACACAGCCCTTGTACATGACAAAACGATGCTCCTCAGTTGATTTTTACTGAATGTCTGGTCTGCAGCATATGTAATACTAATAACTTAGTGTGTTTTTCTTCCCTATATCCTGTCGTATTCTGCAGATGGTTACAATGCAGTTCAATATTTAATAATGTTAAATAATTAATAATTTAATAAAGTCTTGCTTTCAGTATGTAACTCCAGCATGGAACACAAAACACATAATTCCTTACATCTGTATTCATTTCTGGAGATATTAAAACCGAATGTGACAGCAGTATTTTCATTTTGCAGCTGTGTGAAGAGACAAAGCTACACTGAACATTTATCAAGTAAAAAAGGTAAACATTCAAAGTAGCAACCTTAATACTGTAATACGTCATTACATCAGTAGATGGAGCTCTGATCATTCTTTTAACAAACCAATAGCTTCTTCCTGTGGGGATTATATCACAGAATCAAACTGCATCAAACTAAACATTTAAGCAGTCTTCTTTCCGACAGTGCTTTATGAAACTAAGAAGTAGTGATTTTCTTTTGTGGCATTTATATATAGTGGTTTGTGAAACATGTTTTAAAGATGTAAATCAGAAAATAAAACAGAAAATGTTTATAGAACAGACACATAGTAAGTAACATTTTGAAAAGCTGTCAAATGTGACTTATTTTTTGCAATTTTTTTTTCACCCTTTGAACATTTCTTAAATGACAGACTTGTACTGGCTCTGCAGGACTAGTATATTTCATGACAGCTAAAAAATATGATTTTGTTCTTTCTCTTGTTGCATTCTAAGGAGTGTGGGCATTCCATCACGTGCGAGTGACCTGGACATCTGGGTAGTGGTGCTTGCTGAACAGCTGTACCATTTCTCCCAGTGGAAGGACAGTAGTGTATGTACTGTAGGAGGTATAGCAGATGTGTCACAGACACTCACTGCTGGCATCAACTCATTGCCTGTTTCTGAATATTTATAAACTCACTTGTCACTGAGAACTCAGAGCTGGCAGTAAAGTGGGCGGAATAGTGCTAAACATATCAGCTTCCAGGTAAAGGGGTGTTTTGCAAATCACATCTGCTAGCATTATGCAAACATGATAATTAACCAGTGCTATGAGAAATAGCACCTTAGATATAAAAGGTAACTGCATTTAAAATTAATAGTCATCTTTAAAGTGATCATATTGACAGAATATGTACAACTTCTGGGTGACTTTATGGACTGCTATGTTTGCTTTATATATGAAACAAAGAAAATTCCTTGTTGCAGTAATAATTCTTGAAGATGAAATTACAGGCACCTGTATTCTGATAAAATTCCAGAATAACAATAAATTGGTAGACTGGACAGCCCTGCATTTAGTTGATAGTGTGAGTTCACAGAAAAGTATATGCTGTGATCCCTTTCCTTTCTGGCATTGAAACCAATTCAGAATTATGAATACTGTACATTAATAATGTATGGGGAAGTTGGAGTGATGTTCACGATTCCAGAATATAGTTAGGAACTGTACAGTGTACAGGGTTATAACAATGGGATGGCTGTTGAACATTTTAAGTTTTTACTCATAAGACTACTATACCTTTACAAGAACTAACTGTTTTTCTATAACTGAGAAGTCACATTTGTGAAACTGCAGAACATTCTTAAAAACATTACACCAGTGAATAATTTTGTTCATATAGTCTTCAAAGACTGAAATTCTGGCATGAAAGTAAACACTCAACATTTAATTGCTAAGGAAAGCAAATTACTTCTTAAATAGGCAGTGTGGATAAATAACATACCCTAGTTATTGGAAATATTCTGTTTTGGGCATGTGGCTTTAGATCACCAGACATTTTCATGAATTACCATTTACTGAGTCATAATTTAGTGTTTCTCTCAAAGCTGGAGAATTTTAAGATCCTTTTATTTAAATTAAAAACAACATATAATTTTTAGAAATAAAGAAACCTAGTAAACAACAAAAAATTCAGTACATTAAATATTTATAGCAGAATATTAAATTAAACACAACATATGTCAAATAATGTATAACCTACCTTTTCTTTAAACCTGTAAATTACATTAATAGAGCAAATAAACATGGATGAACTTTTAATGGATATTGTAATGTCTAATCAATGAAAGTCTAATTTTCTAATAGATGATAATATCAATTCATGCATAAGAACCAAATATACAGTACAGAACAAATTTCAGCTTCAGCCATTCTTGTACCTAAAATGTTCTATTAGTTGTAACATCATAAAAACATCACCCATCAAACATTCCTTCCCAGTTTATCACATCTGGTGGGTACCATTTAAAAAAGCTGTATGTAATCTGTAGAAAAGTAATATGCAAGTTATGAAGTATCTGTTATAAAAGTGGAGTATAGCAATGAAAATTCACTTATAATGTGATGCTGTTGCATGAATATCAATTGTGATAATCCTTAGCAGCCAAATATTGGGGAATTCACCCCGTGAAAGTTTATAGCATGATGCTAATGATGGGCTTCATTCAGGGCAACTACATCTAACTCATTTGGGGACAAGTCCATATCATGTGTATACAGTCTGCTGTTTGGGAGCTGTAATACCAGCCATTACTGGAAGCAATCAAACCCCACTTGTGTAAGTATGTTAGATAATGTTGCCAATGCTGTAACAGTTTAAATATTGCAAATTGATGCACGACAGAGATGTCTTGGTAAGGATTTACTCTTAATTACACTGCACCAAATTTATTTGTTGTTTATGTTCCCATAGCAATGATTTCACTTCTCTGAGATTAGATTTTGGATGGCATGGGTTTGAGAAGGAATAGATAAAGTCCTTGTTAAGTGAATAACCTTAAGAGGATTGCATATCCAATTTCTATGAACAGGTGTAGATGTGGTGCTCATGCCTTAGGCTAGCTATAGTCTGGTACAATACAAACTTGTGAGCCTGCTATTTTTACATCCACTCCCATTAATCAAAAGCTCTTTCCTCTATCAATGTAATTTAGACATTTTAGAATGAATTGGTGTGGGTATTTATTATCTCTTACCCTAGGATGATTATATGTGTGCTTTCAATGATCAGGTTAAACTTTCTCCCTAAGAGTTTTTTTAAATTTCTAAAGAAATAAATTGTCTCAGATCATTATCTTCTAAATTTTCTGATAAGACAGAATATAGGTATTGTTTCTGCTGGCTCAGTTTTCAATATCATACATTTTGTTATCCATATTAGCAAAGGAAAACCATAGCTTGCCTCCTTTTGTTGTATTTTGTCTGTGTTATCAGCAATGTCCCATAGTTGTGCTGATAGCCATGTTTGTTGGCAGTTTAACTTGGCTTTATAGTTGGTGGTAGTACATTTTATGTGTGATATGCCCCCAGACAATATCTGAAATGTTTTCATCAGAACGTTAGCCTTTCTTTTATGATTTTGATATATTCAGCTAAGTTTTTGGTAGAATCCACCATTTTCTCCATCAGAGTCTGGTGATAGGGGGGGGTTGAATAGAAGCATTGTGGCCTGTCTCCATTGGGAGCACTTCCTGGTAACGGCTTTAAACAAAAGAATCTAGCTACTGAATATCTCTACACCAGATAAGTAAATCTCAGTCTTGCAACAGTTATCTTTTCTACTGTTTTAACTGTAAGCAAATTATTTTGTTTTTTAGGTAAATCAGCCTTGTTGAAACTAATCAAGTAGACCCCAATAGAAAATACATAGCTAGAGTGGTTGTGTGGCTTGTACTTTACAGGCCAGTGTGTTTAGTTCTGACTGGTCTGTTACAGATCTACTTGTTGACTGAATTGCTCTCGGTCCCTTAATTATATCACTGTTTTATCTGTTGTTGGCTATCATAGCCTGTCCACATTGGAAGCACTTCCTGGTTACCTTTATAAACAAAATAATCTAACTACTGAGTATCCCTACACCAGATAAGTGAATCTCTGTCTTGTAACAGTTAACTTTTCTGTTGTTTAAATTGTGACTATTTTTGTTAGCTAAATCTGCTTTGTTAAAACTAGCCAAGTAAGCCCCAGCAGTAAATATATAGCTATATATAGACTGTGGCTTATACTTTACAGGCCATGGTATCTAGTTTGAACTGGTTTGTTTCACATTGATTCATTCATTCCTCAGTTTGGCTCTGTCACTGTGTGTTTTATCTCTTGCTGACTATTGTAGACCGTCTGCACTGGGAACACTTCCTGGCTACATTTTTAAATAAAATAATCTAGCTACTGAGCATCTCTACAGCAGATATATGAATCTCTTGCTGTATTTCCAGCAACCCTCCCTCCCATTTGTTGTGGTTTTAAACAAGGTCTCTATTTCTGTCCCTAATGGTAATCTGATTACTAAAGCCCCCCCACCTCCTCTTTCATCACTGCTATTGTCAGTTGTATAAGCTATTTAAATACTTCTTCCTTCCCATTGTTTTCCACAAAGCCAAATACTCAGCGTCCAACAATCCAACCAGTATTGCTCTTTGGAAACTTCCCTTATTATAAGTTCTTTCTGGTGCTTTTTAAACTGTTTGGCATTGCTATTAGCTATGTAGTGCCTTATTTCACTTTGCTGTTGGTTTACCTTGTTTTTATTTACCTTATCAATAACTAGTCAGCTGTATAAATTGCTGGGGTAGCATTGCACGTAGTGCACTTTTTGTGTGTTTTTACATTAAGAGGACTAAGTTTCTTCAATTAGTGTCAGTAGGTGGTATCCTGGTCTATCCAGGTAGGGAATCACAAAAGAAGGACTCTGAGTGTTGTCGTTTAATAGCCAGTGGACTTTTTAGTCATTATTCTGTGTTTTTAGTGCCTGTATGAATTTGGCACATTTATGCAACTCATGGTTTATTTCCATGGAGCTCAGCCACTCTTGGTGTCCTCATCTATGTTTCAGAAGAGGTTTTCTTGTATTGGGTACTATCCAGTCAGAGCTAAGTACTATTTCAAAAAAACTGCACGTTATGAATTTACTTATTTAGTGAACTGCTGCTGATTCATTGAATTAGTCCTACTTTTTCTGTATTTTAAACTGTTTGACATTGATGTTTAGTGCCTTATTTAACCTTAGTGCTAGTTTACATTGCCTTAAATCACCTTAGTAACATTAACTAGCTAGCTAGTCATTTAAATTACTGGGATAGCTTTACCATTAGTACAATGTTTTGTCTGTTTTTACATTAAGAGGAATGAGTTTATTTACCTAGTGGCAGTAGGTGGTAGCCTGGTGAATATGAGCTGGGAAACACACAGGGGGTGATCTGAGAGTAGATGTTTATTGGCCAGAGGGCTTATTAATTATTATTATGTGTTTTTAGTGCCTATATAAATCTGACACATTTGTGAAGAGTTGCTGATCATGCAGCTGTGATTAACAATATCCTGTATAGTAGCAGACACCTAGAAGGTAAACTTTTCTTGCAGAACTACCTCTGAAACTGTACCCAGTAACTCAATAATTGCAGAGAAACTACTTTGTACTTTGAGAAACATAGAGTGGGTAGTTTGCTCATTGAGGAACACTGCCCCATAAATTTAGTATTATATTGCCTGGTCTAGTTCATAGTCCCAAAGGCACCCTTAGTTGCCCTCTTTCAACCCCTCATGCACCGCACCCTGACATCATGGACATCCACCTTCCCAATTCCTCCTCAACAAGTTTGGTGGACATGGGTATCTAGAGACAATGTAGAAACTGACTCATGTTCACTGATAACCATTTAATCCTTAAAGCAACATACAGTATGTGACTGATGTATATACACAATGACACTGGATGCAAAGCTCTCACACAGGAGCTCACAGACTAAAAATCAAGTTGTCAGAAACACACATACTACACCCATCACACAGAGTACTCACATTACACCTAGACCAGCATATGTGGAGGCACTTACATGCAATCTTCCCAAACTCCAAAGACCTCCTAGATACTGCACCTGCAAAAATTATCCTCAGCAAACCAAAACATCTTAACAAAAGCATCACTTAGCACTACACATACAGCCACACCCAGTAGAGCCTCAAATACAAATCCTATAAGCAATCCAACACACAACCCAGGACTCTAGTCATAAAAGATTCCATTTTGTGACATACTGATGCCTCGCTCACCAGACTGGACAAAGAAAAAACAATGGCCAATTGCTTATCAGAAGCCAGGATCTGCCAAGTTACACATGCACTCAAGTCGTTGCATCACAGGTACCAGTATGACTCAGTCATAGTCTATGCAGGTGTAAATGACCTGACACTTACCTCCCTAGACTATATGAAGCAAAACATTAGGGAGCTCTCAGTCTGTGTGTCACAGCTGGTACATGACTAGCACTGAGTCGCATTCTACCTTCGCTAAGGATGATGCGACTATATGAACAGAAGATGATTGACTTTAATAATTGCCTAGGTTTCTGGTGTCATTCTAAGGGAATACAATATTTGTCAACATGGGACTGGTTAATAAACTGCATTGCTTTGGTAAGGATGTTCTGGACTTACCTGTCTAGGCTTTTGAATATTGGATAACATATTATCCTTCCCTATAGATCCTTTTTTAAGCAATGCCAAAGTGACATAGCAAAATCAATACATGGGAATGTAAAAATATGTTACTGCCCAAAGCCAAGTATTTAAACAAGAAGCTCCACTCCTTCTAAGTTCTCCTCACCATGGAGAATTAAAATATTTGTGCAGTTACAGAGACATGGTTTAAGCCACAGAGAGTACCCCTGCAGTTCAAAGCTTCAGTGTCTTGTACACATTTAGAGCAGCAGCTTCACAGACAAGGACTAAAGGTGGAGGTGTCTTCATCTACATCAATAAGAAGCACACCTCTAGGGTGGTTAAATAAGACAACATGCTAGAATTTCTCCACATACAGATTAGCATAGATAAAAAGTCCCAAAACATACCCTATCAAGCTATGGGTCACACACGGTGTCCCAGGAAACCCATTACTTAGACCTACTGGAGACACTCACCATTCAAGCAAATACCATACTCACAGGTGACTTTAATTACCCCTCTAGACTGGGACTCCTACATGATCCCAAATTTGCAGGCACAGAGATTCCTGGACTTTTTAAACACAAACACCCTAGATCAGCTAGTGCATATGTCCACTAGAGGTGCAACCATAATGGGCCACAAGTATGGGAGAATGTTGCACCCCACCAAGTGTCATGTCCTCTCTGGTAAGGCCAGATCACAAAGAGGCCTCCATTGAAATAAAAATAAATTTTGCAACCACAGTAAACCCTGTAACAGTTAGGAACTATTCCAAGGCAAACTTTCCAAAAGTAAGCCCAACACAAACTCTAAAAACAAACCATCATGGTGGAATCCAAAATAAAACAGGTTGCACAACAAAAGAAATAAAAAGCCATAAATTAAATTAAGAATAGTAAAACACCAAAAGATATCTTATCAAAATAAATAGACAACTAACAGGGCTAATTAAGTCAAAGAAAGCCAATTTTGAGGAAAAGATAGTTTCCCAGGCCAAAGACAACCATGACGTCTTCTTTAATTATGTTGGAAACCTCAAAGGCAGCACACGGCAGTGTGTCCAACTGGCTGTAAATGGAGCCATGTTCATGGAGCTGGGAGATATAGCAAATCTACTGGCTGACAAATTCAGCTCCAACTTTACCTACCACTCACCCTCGGCCATCTCTGAGGAAATACCACCTAACATAACTCCTGCAACTATCAATGGGGGGCAAGTCCTATTGCCCTCTCATAGGCCATAAATAAAGTTGATTTGGACCTTCATAACATCCTAGGACACCTTCTAAATAGCTTGAAACATGACCTCCCAAGACCACTGGAGTCACTTTTTAACTAAAGCCAATGAACAGACATTGTGCCATGCAAATGGAATACTGCATCAGACATCCCTCTGACAAGGGTGGTCCATCAACAAATCTTGGGAACTACAGATCCATTATTAAGACTCTTCTCATATACAAAGCCATGGAGAGAATTATCATGGAAATGATTAGCAATGTTACATGAAACCGTCAGGCACTGAATCCCAACCAGCTTGGTTTTGTCAAAGGCAGGTCATGCCTACTAAACTTGGTGGTCTTCTTTGAGAAGGTCACAAAGCCAATGGATGAAGGCAAAACACTGCACACTACCTACCTTGTCCTAGCTAAGATATTAGACAGAGTACCCTGCTCAGGTATTGTAAACAAAATCATGGAATTAGGTATAAACCTCTGTGTAACACACTGTATAGCCAGCTGGCTCACAGATAGGACCCAGGAAGTTATCACATCCACATAGAGACCTGTCACAAGTGGAGTCCCTCAGGGCACTGTGCTGGGTCCACTCCTCTTTGCCATTTACTTCTCAGAAGTCAAGGCCGACATTGAGGGCCTCTGGTTGACCAAGTTTGCAGATGATTGCAAACTGGGAGCAGTCAAAAAGTAACCCTCCAAGGCACTAATATCTTAGAGGAAGATCTAACACAAACAAATGGCTGGTGCCAAAGCCATGGCATAAAACCCAATGCCAAGAAATGCATAATGGTACCTTTTGGGAAATCAGCCACTCTAGGAAACTACCTCATCAATAAAACACTCCTAAGAGCAGATCTGGTAGGCAGGGGTTTGTGGGCACATGTAGATAGTAAACTGGCCTTCAACCAACATGTACCTAAGATAGTAAGAAAGTAATTCTACATCACTTAACATATAAGTAAGGACACAGCATCTGGGTACAGGGAGGTCATCACTGTATTTGCCCTTCATCAGACTCATCATTGAGTATAACACCTCTTTGGTATGTACCTGATCAGGTACTTGCAACAATTGGAATGTCCACAGAGGTTCCACCTCCCAAAATATATGGCATAAACACAGTGTCCCATACAGATCACCTCAAAGTCCTATCTCCATATCCTGTTTCCTACAGATTGCTGAGATGTGAGCTAAGCTTAGTATAAAAGGCATCTATGGATCTTACTCTGATGAACCTTTTGCATATTCATAGAATGAACAGCATCAGCAGGTGCATCAGATCTAATGACTTAAACTTTTCTTGCAATATAAACAGGGCGTGCAGGAGGGGCAGGTATGTGTCTCAGAGAATTCTCCTTCTCTGGAACAGACTTCCCATCGATGTGAAGCAGATTCCTTTCCTAACCTTATTCAAGCACGACATGGATCAGTGGATGGGAAATCAAAATTCATTATTAAAATCAAAGACAAACCATCTATATATATATATATATATATATATATATATATATATATATATATATATATATAAGCTGCATTCTTAATTACAGCCATTGGATAATAACTCAAACATAACAATTAACTATACTATAAGCACATTAATATTTCTTAAGTATATAAATTTGGTGAAGGGGCAAGTACTCATGGGTATGAGATTAATAATGATGATGAGGATTTGAAACAAGCATTAGTAGAATTAAAGAGGGATTTTTTCAGAGAGGGTATAGAGAGAGTGAAGTGAATGAATGTATTAATGGTAATTTAATTAATTTATTATTTAATAGTGCTTTTTTAGATAACTTTTTTGAATGTTTGATTTGATTGGTCAGGTTGGATATTAAAAGGAAGTTATTTAATACTATTTGCTAGGTCTGAAGAAGCAGTCTAATTATTTATACCAGATAGGATGTATAAAGTTCCTCAGTCTTATAATTTTTAATAAACTATTCCCAAACCTGACTCACCTGCTATAGCCTTAGTTGACTCCTCTACTGCTAAGCACTTAGTTAGTTCCAATTCTACTCTTTCTAATAAGGACGGGAAAATCATTCATAGGTATGGGAAAAAGTGTACACTTCTGCAACTTTGAATTTTAGAATTTTTAACTGTCAGGCTCACATGTTAAGGTTTATTCTGACATATTGTGAAAGTATGAGGAATGGTTTATGTACAGTTTCCTCTTGTGAAGAACAATCTGCTTTATATAACTTAGCACTTATCTGGTGTTTTGAGAGAATTTATCTTGATGTCTACCATTATGTGTGAATTTATTGTGTGTATTTCTTCTTTGTATCCCCCTTTTCTCTTTTTTTCTTATTTCGAATAGGCATTAATTTATCCTTTTTTTACATATCCAAATTCCTCAGGAGTAGCCCACCTGTGTGCCTCCCAGGTTAGGGAAACTTCACCCTCTGCTCATCTGAGGATTTCCTCACTGGGTTGGGAGCAGTGGCACTGGTCCTGTAGGCACCCTGGCACATGGCAGCCTGGCAAGGCTCACTGAACAGAGGCTTCAAGATTTGGTTGCGGATGTGGTGGAGCAACTTGTTGGCAGATGTTTTCAACCAATAAAGGCTTCTATATATGGTGAAGAAGACTCACTGCACCTGCTGATGCTGAACACTGCACCACTAGAGGACCCTGTCCCCTTAACATCAGGGTCCTTCACTGCAACACCATCTGGCAGTGGTTATGCCTGAGGCCTTGTGGACGGGAATGTTTCTTGGGCCATACTACTCATCATCCTTTCCTTCCCTTATCCTTTCTCCCACACCCTCTTACCTACTTCCTACCCAAACTACCTGTTATATAAAAATATTTGAAAAAAATATGGGGGGGGGGGGCTATCTCCCAATATAAGCATAGTACGTCTCTCTCCTACCTCCTCCAGTGCAACCCTCTAGATGTCTTTCCCATCTCCCTTTTGCTATATTTTTATGAAAACCATTAGGGTGTCCAGTTAAGGATACCCTTACATAAAACATTTAAACCTCTTTATTTTTTTAAATATTCGGAATAAAAGCTGAATACTCTGCTCATTGCCTTGAGTATTTCACGTGTGACAGGGCATACCTGAGTTCATCCAAAATATCTGTGTATATACAAAATCAAATGCTTTCACACAGTCTTTCACATGTACTTATCAAGTACCTACCTGTTGTTTTGGGAGTACACTTGTGCATTTTTATCTTGTTTTTTTTTTCATACACTCAAGGGTCCAATGTTTTTTGTAGCTTCATAATGTTAGACATCAAGTTAATTATCAACCAGTTTTAGTTTTATTAAATCTTTACTGAACTAAAACAAAATGTATGGGAAATGTTTATGTACACATTGGAAGAAAGAGCGTATTGCTATCCTGTCTTGGTGGAATTTACATGTGCACTCTACTGATAGTAATGTAAGAAAAGCTAATACATTTGTTATGTCTGCCAAATATGAATTTGTCTGCATTATTGTACTGAAAGCAGTTTAGGCCTTCTATTGCTATTCTTTATAAATCGTCTTGTAGATATATAGCAATAAAATCAGTTAAAGACAGAAAACAGCATTTATTGCTTTATTCATAGTAACCAGTATTGTCAACAACTCTTTTAAGTCTCTGATGTTCTTTTTCACTATTATACTCAGATTCCAGTTTGGTTAGATCAAGAAGACATAAGACTGGATTCCCTGCACATGCTTGAGGTGTAATCACTGTAACATCAGTAGCCTATAGGAAAAAAAAAGATGAACGGCATAATACTGAATGCTCTTCCTCATAGGAAAGCATTGCCAGTCGGATTTCTAATTGTGAAATGGCAATGATTCAATTCTATAGGGAGATTTCAGGTTAGTTCAAATATAGAGTTGGTATATATATATATATATATATATATATATATATATATATATGCATAAATATCTATATTTATATTTATCTATCCATATATAGATACACATATAGTTTGGGGGTCTGGGGTTCCACTCGTATCAGGGGATGGAGTGGGGCTTGACCCTCTGCAAAAAAATGAGATAAAAAAGGATGTTTTTGCCCTTTTGGATTTCAGGCCTTTCTTTCATTCTTTTGCAGCATTGACTTACAGAAAGTCAGTGTTTCATTGAAGAACCCATAAGACCATTGTTGTTTGCCTGTATCTCACCTTGTTTCCTTAAGATGTTTGATATGATTACTAGTACTTTCCAAGGCTTCTCAGTTACTGTTCCAGTTGCTTAGTATATGTTTATTTATTTAAACATTTATGCACATCTGAATTCTAATACTGTGCCAATATTTCCTTTAATGCAAGTTAAATAGTAGGACTGCATCTTTCTTCAAATTGCTAGACTTTTATATATGTGCACAGTGTGTCTGTTTGGGGATGGGGTGCTAACTGGAATCTTACCATACACTTTCAGTCTAGGTTCTACTTTTAGCTGTTATGGTTTGAATACCTAAGTTGCTATTTCATGTAACAGTCTGTGAATTTTCATCAGGCAGATACAGAAACTGTACACACAGATAACAGTGAATCAATTTAAAGGAAGATGAATTTATTTATTTATTTATTTATTTGACATTTGTTTACCAGGGTAGTCTGACCGGGTCTACAGAACCTGTTTTCAACAGAAGCTTAGGGAGAAAAGCTCCACATACAGTACAATACACATACAGTATAATCCAATACAATAAAAATTACATTAGAAATATTATACAAAAAATAAGTTAAAAGAACAAACTACTACAAGATGTTGTAATATATTACAACACATCTAGACAATTCTATGTAGTTAAAACATTACAGACAATAATAGTCACTCTCACAATACATGATGTAGACAGTATTCAAAAAATAGTACATAAGTATGCAATGTGTGACACTGACTGTTATAGTACATGTAAAATAGAATCTTAGTTTCAGATAGGAAAATAGCCGCCAGAAAGTTAGGGATGCAGGTAATGGGAGAGAGTTAAGAAGAATAGAAACAATAAAGCCTGAGCAGTAGCTTAAGGATATGGTATAGAAGCAGAGAAGGAGTTAGAAGAGCTTTAGGATCTTGCCGTCTGTGAGGGACTGAAATGTGACAGAAAGAGGAAGACCTGAGCATTAGGCAGGCTTTATGCAGGAGCAGAGCCATGTATTTTTGAGATTAATTTTTAAACAGGCTTTGAAATGGGTTAAGCCAGGCATAGACCCCAGCTAGAGGTAGTGAATTCCAAAGTATAGAGACAGAGTATGAATACAGAGAGTGACCAGGTTTTCTTGTGGGTTTTGAAATAGCTAAGAGTTTTTTTGTCTTCTAATCGTAGAGATTGATTTGGTGTGTAAGGCGTGACTAGATTGGCTAGTGCAGGGCAGGCAGTGGGCTTGAATATAAGGTTGTGCAAGGTGGATAGCTGAATAAAGGCAAGTTGGTGGGGGAGTTCAAGCCAGTTTAATTCTAGGAGTGGTTTACAGTGGTGTGTGTGATATTTAGAGTTTTGCAAACTTTGCAACTTTGTTGCAGCACTGTTCCAACTTGCTTAGGGTAGAATTTTGTAAGTTAGTTAAGATAGGGGCATCATAAAGAAGGGAGGGAAGTAAAAATGTTTTGCAAGGGTAGTTTTGGTTGCTGCAGTAAAGAAATGTTTGTTTCTATATAAGAGTCCCAGTTTTTGATGAGTTTTCTTTATATTTTGCTGTATATGGGGTCAAATGAAAATTTATTGTCAATGATAACACCTAGAAGTTAGGTTTCCTGCACTATTTCTATGGCAGTGTTGTCAGATGCAAGGATGTTGAAATGATCAGTAACAGGGGAAGTGTTTTTGGGATGAAAGAGTACTAGTTTTGTCTTTTTTAGATTAAGAAAGATTCGGACATTTCTTAGCCAGGATTCGACTGCAGTAAAGGACTGTTGAGTTTTTGAAAGTAGTTCTGGTAGTGATTGAGCAGTGCAGATTATGGTGGAATCATCAGCATATTGAATGAGGTTCCAGCATGAGAGGCAGTGTGAAGGTTGTTTGTGAAAATTTTGAAGAGTAGGGGTCCAAGGATGGAGCCTTGGGGGACTCCAGTAGTGTTGTGGAGAAAGGGTGAGAGTTTGTTGGACAATTTCACTGCTTGTTTATGATCATTGAGGTAGCTCTGAAACCATTTTACTGTGTTATGTGAGAGACCTAAGTTAGACAGTGTGTTCAAAAGTAAGGGGTGAGACACTGTGTCAAAGGCCTTGGAGAGATCAAGGAATACCGAGGCTGTATAGCATCCTGCATCTCTGGCCTTGTTCACGGTGTCTGTAAAAGATAATAGGGTTGTAGCCGTGCTGTGGTTAGGTCAGAAGCCATGTTGAGTTTTGGTTAAAAGATTGTTTTGCACTAGATATTGCATTACCTGCTGATGGATACCTCTCTCGAGAATTTTGGATATGGGTGACAAGATGGATATAGGACGGAAATTGGATGGATCAAAAGAGTTGTCTCCTTTATGGATGGGGGTAATGTGAAATTGTTTCCCTATGGTAGGTATTTCTGATTCAGATAAAGACTTATTTATAAGGATACTGATTGGGTAGGCGACTGAGTTAGCAGACAGTTTGAGGTAGTATGGGGTGAGATTATCAGATCAGGTAGAGCAGGGTTTTAGTTTTTGTAGCAGTTTCTTAATGGTGTTGGTGGGTATGGGCTGAAATGAGAATGGGGTTTGTGTGACATTTTGTTGAGTAGGGGTTAGTAATGACAGGGTTAGAAGTAGTTGATGACCTGGGCTTGGTGTCTGAATAGGTTGAAGGGTGGGAGGAGGTCCAGCATTAGGGGTGTTAGTTAGTAGGTCTGAAATTGATTTTATGAAGTGCTTGTTAAAGTTTTCGGCTATTTGTGATAGAGGGTTATCTGGTGTTAGGATGTGCACTCCATTTCTTCCAGGGTTAAGTAGCGAAGATATGGAGTGCCAACATTTACTGGGGTTGATTTTATGCTGGAGTTGAAGCTGGGAATAATATGACTTCTTATCTCTGTTGATTGGTTTTGTTACTTTTGTTACGTAGTGTTTTGAAATTAACATGATTTTGTTCATTTTTGTTTTGTTTCTAGGTTGAGCAGGCTAGGTCCCTTTGCTTCATCAGGTGTTTACATTCCTTAGAGAGCCATGGTGCTTCATCAGGTGTTTACATTCCTTAGAGAGCCATGGTGCTGGGTTCTTTTTGATTCTTTTCATACGAATGGGAGCTAGTCTATTAAGTATGTGAAGGAAGGTGTTATTAAAGTATAGTACAGCAGCGTTAAGGGGTAGTTTGGGAGCTGGTGTATTAAGCATGTGAAGGAAGGTGTTATTAAAGTATAGTACAGCATCATTAAGGGGTAGTTTGCGAGCTAGTCTATTAAGTATGTGAAGGAAGGTGTTATTAAAGTATAGTACATCATCATTAAGGGGTAGTTGTGTAAGGGGCGTCCAGTCTATTTCCTGTAGGAGATTGTTGAATTTATGCTGACAAAAATTAGTTGAGTTCCTAATTGATTTTATAGTGTGTTCTATTAGTTGTTGGGAGTTTGTTCTAAGGGGATAAGCTGGTAGATGATCGCTCAGTGAGTTAGACAGTGTACCAGAAGAGGGATAATTGGCAGAGTGGAATACTAGAATCCAGTCTAAGTTGGATTGGCAGGTACGATCTTTGCTGTATCTTGTTGGAGCATTGATAAGCTGAAAAAAAACATACAGATTTATACTATTTGTGAGGGAATCAGAGGCTATGGTTTGCCAATCTATATTTTTGTCTCCTAAGGTTATTGTTTCAAGGTTTATTGTTTGGGATGTCCAGGATAAAATATTTTCCAACACTGGTATATTGTTACCTGGTGGGATATATATTACTGTTATGCAAATTTGTTTTGATGTATTGAGGTTCAAAAAGAAGATTAGTACTTCAACATTGGAAAAGATGGCTATATTACTGGGGTAGGGTGTAATGTTGAGGCTAGAGGAGCTATAGAAGTGCTATCCCCTCCCCCCCTTTTTTAGATCTATCTCTTCTGGTTATTGCAAAGGTTGGAGGTATTATTTCTGAGTCTTTTACATTGGGGTGTAGTCATGTTTCAGTAAGGGCTAGTATGTCAGGTTTATTTTGATCAATCCAGGCATGCAGTGGGGGCTGTTTTACTACATATACTTCTAAGGTTAAGAGTAAGTATGTTTAAATCTTTGGGGTTACTCTTGTGGTTAGGATTAGAGGGTGGGCCAGGGTTAGGATGTATGTCTTCACATTTGAGTAGATCAGTAATGCGGAATGGATACCATGGGAAGTATATTTTATTCCTAGGTGAGGGCACTGGTGTCAAGTGTGGTTTCATAGGATGTGAGGAGGCCAGTTTGTGGCTTGAATAAAATGGGACGGTACAGGAGAAAAGTTGGGAGGAGATATGTGAAAAGCTGTGTTGTTTATTGGGGAGAGGGTTAGAGGAGGTTGTTGATGTGTATTGGTGTGTGGGGGTATGTGAAGATATAGCTGTAGTGAGATTGAGAATTAAGAGTAAAGAGTCTAGGCAAGTTAGGGGGAGCATGTCAACTATGATAGTGGGTTTAAAAATAGTAAAAGTGGAATCTGAGTGTTTGAATGTAGTATCAGGTGTAAATAAAGATTATTATCATGTCATATGTGTGCAGCTGAAGATAAGACTGGAAATGATTTGACTTCAGAGTGGGTTTTGACAATGTGGTTAGGTGTTTTACTTTGCAGTTTGTGATAAGGATGGGTGGGGGAGATGTGATTGGTCAGTAGTAAAATTATGGTGCAATGCTAGTTTATGTGTATAGTAGAAGAGAAGGTGCTAAGCCTGGAGTTAATGTAAACTAGTTTCAGGTGGTGATTGTATTGTGATGGTAAAGTAGAGTAAGATGCAAAAAATGCGTCTATATCATGTTGTTGAACTTTTAAAAGTTTGAACACCATATGGTCGATACCATATGTTCGAACTTTAAATGTTCGAAAACGTAATAAAAAAAAAACACAAAATACTTACCTGAAGGTTATAAACCTGCGCCCCCACACCCCCTGCTACTCAAATACACCAACTCCGAGATCGCACTACATTGCAGGAAAGGGAAAGATTCCCTTAAGGAGATCTCCATTGAAATGTTTGAAGTTTTACAAGTTCGAACATATGGTTTTGACCATATGACATTCGAACTTGTAAAAGTTTGACAACGTGAATGAGACCCACAAAAAATTATAGTAGAAGGCATATGAATTCAAGGTGATAGATGTAAGGGAGAGCAGATACATTTGGCTAAATAAAAGAAAGTAAGGTGTGCATGAAATGTGGGTGTGGACAAGGTAGAGTTGTATTTAACTGGATCATAGGAATGAGGGGGAGTTGTTTGCTTAGGATAAGAGTAGAGGTGCTGGGGAAGGTGGGATATGGAGGAAGGGCAGGGGAGCAAAATGAGCTGAGTGAATGGAGCGGGAAGAACCTCCCAGATGGTTTACCACCATAAATAATCAGTGGGGTAGAATGTTCATGGATACAAAGACAAGGTGTCTGAACTCTAAATACTTGTTTTGAGTTACAGCATCTAATTTTATAGTTAATTTGCTTTTTGGAGATAGCTTTACATAGATTTTACTTGGTTATTTGTTCCTTGTGAAACTTTTCCCAACTCAGGTGAAATTCAGCTATGCAAGTTCTTTAGGTAGTGGGATATGATAAGTCTGACTACTGCTGTTGCTGCTGCAGAAGTTACATGTGCTTGTTTCACTGGATGGAGTACATCAACTTCTGGACAATAACATGTGCTTTGTTAATTTTCTTACCTGTAAGCATATAAGGGGATTGTTTAAAAATGCATACAGAAGTAACACAGCTGGATATTTCTCACTAAACTATGTGCTGGTCATTCACTTTACACTGCAGCTTCCTCCCGGAGTCTCCTCCCACAAAGATATGGGTGTGGTGTCTCAATGAGTTCAGCCATCTTGTCCTTACAGTTAAAATTGTGGAAGACATGACTGCATATACAATTATACTAATAAAAATTTTCTGTTTACATAAAGGAGACCCTTTCTTTACAAAAATGGTCTGCATGTACTTCAACTGCTAACTTAGGTAATACATACTGTAAATGAAATAATAGGGCAATCCAAATATATGTTTTGGTTTGTGTATAAATGCATACATTCCTATACATAAAAATAAATATTTGTATGTGTACTATATGCTGATGTATGCCTGCAATTTACAGACATAGATAAGTGTAAGCATGGGCCTGGGAGATGAACTATTTACAGATTGCCTGTTTGCATTAGAGACATAGGTGCCAAACCAGGGGTGAATTTCTGGTTTCTCATCCAATTGTCCAAGTTGTACTTGAATTGGGTTAGGGAGGAACTCTGCTTCACATGGATGGGGAGCCTGTTCCATAAACAGGATAGTCTCTGGGATACATACCTATCTCTCCAGTAGTCATATTCATATCACAGGCAAGGTTTAAGTCTTTTACTGTTTGTTTTGTGGATATGTAGGAGGTCCATCAGAGTGGGGTCTGACAATTCCCCATATGCCAGGCGTAGATCTCCCCCCAAAAGCCTGTAGGAGACAGAATACAGGGATAGGGCATTGCGGTGGTCTGCATAGGACATATTACTTATGCCCTATATTCTTTTAGTGAGGAATCTCTGTGGACATTCCAGTTGTTGGATATGCCTGGTTAGGTGCATACCAAAGGGTGCATTGTACTCAATGATAGGTCTGATGAATGCTGAATACAGTGGAACAATGACTTCCTTGGACTTAGATGCCATACCTTTGGTTATAAGTTGCGCACCATAGAATTATTTTCTCACCACTGTAGACACATGATGATCAAAGGCTAGATTACTATCTATGTGTGTCCCTAAGTCCCTGACTACTGGGTCAACTCTAAGGGGTGTGTTGTCAATATGATAATTACCAGGGATGGATGACTTTCCAAAGATATTATTATGTATTTCTTGGCATTTAGTTTTAATCCACGGGTGTGACACCAGTTGTTTGTCTGTGTCAGCCTCTCCTGGAGAACATTTATGTCAGTGTGGAATTCAATAACAGATCCTAATTTGCAATCATCTGCAAATTTAGTCATCCAGAGACCCCTGACAGTTGGCTTAACTTCAGAGAAGTAAATGACAAAAAGGAGTGGTCCAAGGACTGATCCTTGAGGGACTCCACTTGTGACTGGCCTCTTTGTAGAGGTGGACTCCCCAATTCTAACTTCCTGGGTCCTGTCTGTGAGCCAGTTGGCTATCCACTGGGTGAAATACAGGTTTGTAACTAACCTCTTGAGTTCATCAACAATGCCCAAGTGGGGTATTGTGTCAAATGCCATGGCCAGGTCAAGGTAGGCAGTGTGAACGATTTTGCCCTCATCCATTGCTTTGGTGACCTTCTCAAAGAAGTCCACCAGGTTGAGTAGGCCTGATCTGCCCTTGACAAAACCAGACTGGGTTGTGTCTGGTGTCTGGATGTTTACTATATCTCTATTGATCATCTCCATGAAGGCAATGTGGTTCATACAGCCTACCTTGATCTGGCCAAGGCCTTTGATATCATTTCCCACTCAGGAATCATAGGAAAAACTCACTAAGCTAGGCATCAACCCCTATATCACTAGGTGGGTTGCAAACTGGCTCACAGATAGAACCCACAGTGTGAAAGTAGCTGACTCCAAGTCAGACTGCTGACTAATCATGAGTGGAGTCCCACAGGGTTTGGTCCTGGGTCCTCTCCTGTTTGGTATCTACTTCTCTGAAGTCCAGGCCAACATGAAGGGACTCTGGCTGACAAGGTTCACAGATGATTGCAAGTTGGGAGCTATTATTAACTAACTAAGTGATGTTGACATCCTACAGAATGGCCTCACTGAGACCAATGACTGGTGTCTGAATCATGCCCTTAATCTCACCGCCAAAAAATGTGTCATTATCCCCTTTGGGAAAAACCTGGTTCCCATGAATTACCACATTGATGGTAGCCCACTGAAGGCATTATAAGAGATCTGGGAACACAGGTTGACAGTAACCTCTCTTTCGATCACCACATTACCACTGTGGTCAGAAAGTCCTTCTATGTGGCACATCTCATTACTAAGGGTTTTGCATCCAGGAAGAAAGAGGTCGTTGTCTCCCTTTACTTTTCCCTCATTAGGCCACTCATCGAGTACAATGCCCCATTTGGCATGTACCTCACTAGACACCTGCAACAACTGGAGAGGCTGCAAAAGTACCTCACAAAGAGGATCCTAGGCCTTAAACACTTGTCCTACATGGACAGACTCAAATAATTCCAACTATTTTCTGTCTCATATTGCCTACTTAGAGGTGATCTCTGCTTGACTTACAAAGCCATGTCTGACCCAGCTCTGTTAGAAATGCTCCATCTAAAGAAATCCCAGTCCCTTCGCACCACACACTCCAGAGACCTCAACTTCATTATCACAATCAACAGAACATATTGGAGGGACAAGTTCATAACCCAGAGACTGCCCATGCTATGGAATAGACTTCCAATACATGTCAAGCAGAGCACCTTGCTGACCCTTTTCAAGAGAAATCTTGATGAGTGGATGGGAAATAGAAAATTCACTCTGGGGATAACTCCAGTGGCTCTACTCGACAGAGGCACTGGGAACTAAGATTGTGTGGCACGATGCCAGAGTAATCCTATGGGCTAGGCTTGTAAAGGCCCCAGGGTCATTAGCCTAGTACACACCTATGACCCTATGATAATTCTTTCCATATACAGAAAATTATGTTGTTACATAGAAATGCTTTGTTACCTACACATTTTTTTAAAGAAATCCTTCCACACATAATTTATATAGTAGGTAAACATCATTAATGAAATCTTCAGTTTTTATCCTGTAACTGCTATGACTGGTGTGCATTACTTTTGCTAGATTTTCAGACTATTACACATGAATATCATTTATGTATTCCTTATGCAGTATAGCAGCAGTAGTAGTATTTTTTTTTGGGGGGGGGCTTTTAACAGAAATAAATATCGTGTGTGTGTCAGTACAACTTTTATTAAATGTTAAGTGCTTTGAGGTGGTGAGCTGTGCCAGATTATGTTATATTGGCATGGATTATGCTACATGGCTGTTCAGACTCATATGCACATGATTCCAGTTTGCCTTTTCTAAACATGGTCAGGTTGGAGAATAACTGAGGTTATCCACATGTTCCCACAGCATTCTGGGGATTGCTAGGGACTGCTGCAGACTCTACAGTTATCCCCAGCATGTTCACATGAACTTGAGGTCATATTCATGAGTACCTGATACCTGGTTACATGAGTAAAGTGCCTTACATGTTTGTCTATTACTGAGATTCATATAGAGATAAACATAAACAGGCCTAATTTGCATACAAAATACATAAATGGCCATGAACTTATGCAAATAATTTTAAGACCCCCATATTAACTTATGATTACTCAAGATGGTTGGCAATCACCTTAGGAAACTGCAGACTTTTTAAAGTAAGCAAATATTGCAAATTATTATGAAACAGTTCAAAATGATGTAAGATTATCGAGTTTACTTAAACGTTTGCTTTACTGATATGATGGGCATATTACAATTGCTCACTTGAATACTTTGAAACTATCATTTGTAAATAGAAATTTATCATACCACCAGTTTATATTATATAGCATGATTAGTGAGCACTAAGAAACTAATTTATTTTAGTGTCATTTAGTGATTGTCTACACATGGTAGAAATGCAATGGTTTCATTGTGAAGTACTGAAGTGGCAAGGAAGTTTTGTCAGCTCAACATAGCTGTATCTTTGCTGGGTGATTTCTGAGTGCTATTGCTGAATGTAAAATGACAGTAATATTAATACAAGAAAGTGATGGGGAAAGGGTGGATTTGCTAACAAAATGTTTGCCTTATGTGTCAACTAATGTTTCTTTCTGATGGGTGTAGGTATGCTTTCATTATTGTATTGTTTGTTGATAAAATGAATGCTTTTTGTGTATGACTCAGTCATACTTTTTATGTGCATTAATGATATAAAACAAGGGATCAAGGCAGACAAAGGACAACTTCAGCCATGAGGAGAACCGTATCCTCAGGGTAGCCCTGAGGATGTATGGCAGATGTCTTTCTGGGAAAGGGGGCCCAACCAAGCTGGGAAGGCAAAGGCAATTAAGCTTTTATAAACTTTAATGCAGTAGGGAAAGTAACTGCACATTAACACAGTACAAGAAGAAGGCAAATGATATGGTAGAACATGCTAGAGCCAAGGCAAAGCAGAATGCAATTGTTCAAACCAGCACTGTTGGGGGGGTGCTCCAGCACTTATCCATTAATCAGCAGAAGAAGAATACCTCATGCCCATTCATGGAGATGAGTTTGACACAGAAAATGATGGGACTGGAATAAGCAGAGGTGGTGTAGACACTGGCTATCACCAGATTCTGCAGCAGCAAAACACGCCTGCTCAGGAAGGTTGGTTTAAAAGCAGTAACTTATATTTATATAGAGAATTTAATGCTGACATAGAATGGGTACATTAAGCACACAGCAATTACTTTTAAGAGGTGAACCCTCCACTTCTGCATAGAATGACAATGAAGGCAGTGTGCATGTAACTGTCCTCCACACCTCCTTACTCAGTAGTGTATGCTACTTTTTTATTGGTAATCTTTACCTTTCACATTTTACAGGGTTAGTTGAAAAAAAAAACAGTTTCACTATACCGATAAATTTGGAGGATTTCAGCAAATGGCTGTTGACGATGATATGACACATGCTCTTAAGTTGCAGAAAGTCACAGAAGTATTATAGGAATAGACAGCAGCCAGAAGCAAATCTGTTTATAGTTCTGCTGTTGTTGTTTGCAGGATAAAACTTGAAATTTAACTGCAAAGAAGCACTTTCTGTTAAAAGAGGAATGGCAGTAGTACTTAGAAAAAAAAATGGGAATGTGGCTAAGACCAATATGACAGAGAAATTAAGGATTGTAAGTTAGAATGTAAATAGTCTCAAAATGATCCATTAAAAAGAGCAAATGTGGTTAATTTACAGGAGATGCATATACAAGAGAATGAACATAAAGGACTAAATAAGATGGCATTAGAGTGGGATACTAGGGTTCCTATCAGTTCGTCGAAACATCAGCAGTTCGAACACCATATGTTTGAACTGTGAAGTTTGAAAACTGATTATCACGAAGCCACGGAAGACTGAATTCTTTCCCAGGGAAAGAATTCAGTTGTCCATTTCTGCGGCTTTGCGATTTTCAGCACTGTGGTGGAAAGTTACGGGTTGGGTTCAGGTAAGTGTGCGATTGTTCGGACGTTAGGGTTAGGGAGCAGGTTAGGTGAGTTAGGGTTAGGGCGCGGGTGAGGTGGGTGTGCGATAGTGACAGACTTTAGGGTTAGGGTGGGATAGGTGAATTAGGGTTAGGGTGCGGGTCAGGTGAGTGTGCGATAGTGATGGACCTTAGGGTTAAGGTTTGGGTTAAGGCAAGTGGATAGATAGTGTATGTACAGTTTAGTGTAGGGTTAGATGTAGGATTTTAAGTGTATGTTTGTGTGGATTGCTGTTTTTTTGGTGTGCTTGTGTTGTGTGTGTGTTTCTTGGAACAGAGATTTTTTCCCTGGGAAAAAAAATTGCTGTTCTAAGCCTTCGATGGTTTTGCACTTCGAGGTTAGACGTTCGAACATATGGTGTTCAAACTTCTGCCATTTCGTCAATGTAATATAGACCCGGGATACTATGCATTTGGTGCAAGGTGAACGGGAACTATGATGTTTGCATCAAAGAGAACACTGCAAGAAGTAGAAAAGGAATTAATATAGCAATAACCTACAACTGGGTGTGGGTAATGCTGGATTTACCCATGGTTGGCATAGTTTGGTCACAAGGACAAAGCCTGAGTGACCAAAGAAAACAAGCTGTGGGTAAATTCAGCATTACCCATACCCAGCCATGGTAATTGCTATTATACAATAACATTATTTAAGAAAAAAGTTACTTACTTTTTTTAAATGACATTATTGAAGAAAAAAGTTACTTGTATAAGGGCGGCTTGCTGCTCCTCTGCATTTTTCCGGTATCCGGAGTCTTTCTTGATGTACTGCTCATGCAGCTGGGACTGTTTTCCCATGCTTATGCAGTATGTCAGTGCTGTGTAAAGGAAGCAATGGAGAAAATATCTCTGTTGCTTTTTTGTTTTGTTTTTAATTAAAACAATGAAATATTGAGATTTCAAATGAATGGGAGAGGCAAAAGACAGAAAATACGTTTTTCTAGTTTTGTATACTGTATCTGATTATCCTTGTATTTGTCTCTGCCCCATCTCTCTCATTCATTTTAAGTCTCCAGTTTTCATTGTTTTAATTGTTACAACTGTAGTGAACAAGGAAAGGGACTTAGGAAAGCAAGAAAAAAAAAAAACATGTTACATGTTTTTGCATTGTTTTAATAAGATATTGTCAAACTACAAAAAACCTGTAAACACAGTTGTTGAAATATGACAGCAGCTATTTTACGAGCAGACCATGTCAAGCAGAATGTAAAGTGTGACAGCTCATCTCTTTCCCAGCCTGCATCGATTAAGTCTGCATATCTGAGATCAAGAACACTATTTTCACTTCTTTTCAAATCACCTCTTACTATGGGTGACACTCCTCAAGTATAGGTTAGCTTTAATCAGGATGCAGAACTCATATGTTTTTTTTGTTTTTTTTTACCATGCACTTATTTTGAAAAAGACATATTCACTGACCACTGTGGACAGTTTGTTGTCCAATTCCTTTATTTCAAAAGGTAGATTTTACCAGGGAGATTAACTGTTTGAGGCAAAAAAGTCATGGTGTCACTTTGGTGATTGATTTAAAATGCATGTGGGTAACGGAAGCCTTGCATTTAGTCTGGTGCATCTCATCTCTACAGTAAATAACATACTCCTGCACATACCTCACAACTTCTTTTCTCCAAAAAAACATTAACTCTGATGCCCGAGCTTGACATTATTACCTACAATGTATTTATTTTCTGTTTGTTGAGTGGGTATGTGGACTGGTCAGAAGACCATTTTTAGCCACGACCTTTATCAAAAAAAATCAAAAATTTTATGAGGAGCAGGGCTAAAATGTAAGGCTATATCAGGGACAAGCTGCAAAATCAGTCATACCTCTCAACCTCTCAAATACTGCACATGGCCAAAAATAATGGGGGAAGTGAACAAAAGGCAAAATCAGATATAATTTATTTACATTCTTATTAATAGAAGAAAGTCCATGTGAGTGGACTTTTTTCCATTGGTATACACTCGATTTACAACAGGCATGCTGGTTGGGCTGACCAATCAGCAGGCACATTTTTCATCCTTCATGAGCTTGCATTGTATAATAGACATTATACAATAACAGGTCATTGTTGTTCAAAAATGTGCACTGTGATTGGACAGCTCAAAGAGCATGCCCGTTGTAAACTGAGCAAAATCTAATAGAAAAATGTCTGGCTGCTGAAGTACCATTGAGAGACTGGACTTTTCTATTGGGATATGCTTACAGAACAGCAAAAAATTAGGTACATTCTGAAAAAATTAATAATCAGAAATGTACCCGATTTGCCTTGTATTTAGGCTGTCTCTCGTAAAATCTCAGTTCAAGAAAAATTAAACAGCAACAGAGGTTCTCTCTTTTCCATTGTTTTCCCTGTATGGCACTGATGTACAGTGCAAGTGTGGGAATGCAAGCCTCATATGCATGTGCAGTACATCAGAAAAGGTGGAAAAAGACCGAGAAACACTATAGTGCCATTATACAACGACAGTATTTAAAAAAGCTAAACACTTTCTTTCTTAAATAATGTCATCATACAATAGCAATAGCTGACTCCTAGGGATGGGTAATGCAGGATTTACCCATGGTTGGCTTTGCTTCACCACTCAAGTTTCACCATCGTGATCAAACCGCACCAACCATAGGTAAATCCAGCATTACCCAGAGCAGTCACGGGTATTGCCTAATTAATAGGCAGGGTTTGTAATGCTTAGAGTGTATTGGAGGGTCACAATAACCAAAATGCGTGTTCCTCGAGATACCACACAGAAAAGACTAAAATGATAATCGCAGAATGAGTATTTTATGTGTAGGTGGAGAATGGAACCTGGTTAGAGAAGTTAAGAATGTCAGTGTAGGTCACAGACACCAAACTGTAATGCAATTAGGAAACATCTTTAGGGTAATCACTAAAGTGTTTAGGTTGGCTGATGTAGTGAATCTTATGGAAGGTCATCCTCAATTTGCCTCTTATTCTGTTAGGTTTTTCACTTGGTGAAGAATCAGTACAATGCTTTTATATTTCACAACAGCATATAAACCTGATAGACTGAGTTGAAACTGTGCCACTGACTGTATCAAACCATGTGACTATACTTTTGTACCTGTCTCAGCAAAAAAAGTCCCTTAGGGTAAGATGAATGCAAGACCTGCTGCTGGAAAATAGCAATGTTTAGGGACCAGTGTAAAGAACAGATATCTGAAGCAATAAGTCATAGCGCTCAACTTTCCAGATTTTTGCTTCATATTTTTGGTCCGTGCTTCATAAAACTTGCGGTTTTCTGGCAAATCATTGAGGATTGGAATCACTAAATAATGACAGACATTTGAGCTTCAGACTTTAAATCCTTCAGAAAATACATGCAAACACAAACACTTTTATTCTAGTAATTTTCTAAGTGTATAGGAGGAATATTTAAAATATGTCCCTATTTTTGGGTCTTTGTTCCTAGATTATTTTTGGCTATGTCCAGATTTCCTGTGCTAAGAGGTTGAGAGGTATGCAATAGGTACATTTGTTAAAGCAAGTAGGCTATGGAAGAGAGATAGGATGGAATGCAATGATTAAGGGTGAGGTTTATAATGAAAACTAAGGATTAATAGGATTCAGATATAAAAAAATGCAGTTATATGCTGAAAAAGTTATAACAGCTCCAGATTTTAAATGGGGAGTTAAACGAAATGAAAAATGAAACACTGGTCCATAGAAAGAAGCAGATAAATCACTACTTTGATCAAAGAAGTGATTTTAGAAAGGTATCCTTTAAGCAAGGTTACTTCAGTAATGTACCCCAGGCTTAAAACTATTAAGCGCAAACACTGAGATAACAGGAACTAGAAAGCAGCATTGGTCAGATAAGGAACCAGAGCCCTCAACCTTCCACCTCCAAAATGATGAACGTTACATCTCAAAATGTGGAGCAAATGGACCAGATGTAGAACATTTACAAACAGCATACTAACAGCTTGAAATAGGAAAGCTCATAGGATGGTTAAAATGTGCTAGTTTTCAGTTAAAAGTTATGTTGATGACTTAATATAATTCAATTCTCTTTACCATGGATATCAGCTAAAAAGAATCCTAACAATGAATGTGTGACGGACCCTTTCAATATTGAATGCCTCATGGCTCTTTCTCAGGGAGATTATAAATAAATTTAAATACTCAAGAAGTTTTTATGACTTTATAATAGGGGCATATAGAAGGTAACTTGTCTAGGTTAAGATAGGAGAGTGTTTATCTGTGGACTTTACCTTGTCCAGAGGGACTCATAGGCTCATAGGTAAGTACTGGGCTAGCTGCCTTGTGAGCAATTTTAAGCCTAGCCAGTTTTACTTATTGTGCTAGAATTAACCTATGCCATTTGGTTAGAGACTGGCATTATCCATCTCATGGTCGATAATTATATATTACCTTTAATGAGAATAAATGGATGAGCATACTATGGATAATTTGAGGAGACTCAGGAATAGGATAAAGCATTTAGGAGCTGCCTCTGTCTATTAGTAGTACAGGCAGCAGTCCTGGGGTAAATCTTCTGTTTCCCATCTTAGATCCAAGTTATTTTGTGTGGATGGAAAATCTGTTCCACAGCAGTAGTATCCTTTGTGAGATATACCTCTCCCACTGAACTGTTCTGTTCATGTTGCAGAACAGGTTAAGTTCCATAGACTGAGTAGGCTATTTGACTTGCTGATGTGCAGTAAATCAATCTTAAGGGATGTCCCATGCCACCTTTATTGTTTTAATTAGTATATCAAGCATGCAGGGATATAATTAGGCAGCTGGGAAAGTAAAAATATCCCATTTGCAGAATGTTTTGTAACCTCTTGTATCTGTTTCAGACACTGAATGATTTGAAGAAATACTCCTGATGTAAGATAAATAAAACCAAAACCCAAGCTATATTGCTATATTATAACCCAATGCATATCTTAGTTCAATATTACCTTATCCCTGTTGGCAAATGAAAATAAACTATCTCGGAGAATGAATATACCATTCAAAGGCACATTCAGTTAAAATGACATGGGGGAAGGCTGTTTCAAAGATGTTAAGCACAATTTCAAAATGGAAAACAACAGTGATGGATTTTGACCATAAGATACAAGCCACTAAAATGTTCCTGACTGTAGCAGTTGCATATTCAAAGCAAGCCTTTTTGCTTCATGAGATCAAATGTGTTTTAGAGTAGTAAGAAGAATGTAAGAATGTAAGTCATTATTTTTAATCACTAGTTTGCTGGGGTACCCTGGGTAAAATTAGGGAAGCTCCTTCAGTATGGGGAATGGGATGCCTAGGTAAGGTGGATGCACTTAATGCAATGCGTGAAAAATATAAAAGAATTTGGAAGGGGATGGCACTAAGGCAGACAGTTCTGCAACAAAACTGTGATATAATAATATTATGGGCTTGCTGGGAGAAAATAAACGCAAACAACATGTATCTTGGTTAGATGGCAGAAGTAGTTATGAGGATCTTAAAGGAAAAGGATGCAACAATTGGTACCAGGATTTTAGCAACAGGATTAGAGTAATGCAATAGGAGGACCAGCATTATAAAACAGTACAGTAGAGGAGAGCGCATCTCATGAGAGACGTAAAAAGGAAAATACAGTCTTCAGAAGGTGGCAATATTAATCTTATGAGTTTTCCGTCAGAACTAACACAAATGATTGACAACGGTAGATGATAAGTTGATTATCAATTTTACCAAAATTTTATCTGAACTTAGAACCCACATGGAAAATCTGAAAAAAAAATTAGAAGTAGGAGGCATATCTAGAAAAGAGAAAAGGGGTTTCTGAAAGGATTAGTGGTGACTGAAATAGAAAACCAGCAGTAGACATATCCTGGGAAGCATGTAAAAGTTACACATTTTGCTCTAAGAAATGTAGCCAAACAGAAAACGTTTGCATTGAGTCTTTGCATGGAAATGTTTACCCAGATATTTTTATACAACAAGCAGGAATACAAAATAAAAGAATGTCTAAAGTAAGTGATATTTTTGGCAGTATATGGAGGGTCAATAAGGAGCACAGAAACCCATCTTTTGAGAATGCATTAAGCTGGTATTTTATACAATAATTATAGGTAACGTAAGATTAAGTATTTGGTAAAACATGGATCGCATGATTTTTTTTAAGCTTTGATAAAAAATAAAAATATCTAAACATAATAAAGCATTGGTCTAAATAATATTAACAATAGCCAAATACTACTACATGGCAGTGGAAGACATGGATAGTTCTCACATCCCAGCAAGCATGTATTATCATTAATGAGGTGTCAGAGTTTGTGAGCAAATGCATGCAAGGTAAATCTAATCAGAAATACTAAACTAAGTAACTCCCTGGTTTGCAATACATGGCTTATCAAAGTTCTGCATAAGAGACCATTGGAGTGGTTCGTTAGAAGAAAAATTAAACAGTAGATACCACAACAACAGGAAGAATAGAATTATGAACAAAATGTTTTTTTTTTTGAAAATTGACTGACAGGCTAACTTTGACAGCTTCACACATATCACATGTAAGTCATTACAGATGTTGTTTGCCTAAACATAGCTTAAAATTTGAGTTCATTGTTGTATTTATTGACAATTGCTTTATATAAAACCATGTCAACAGATTGGTTGAATAAAGCTTAATAAATAATATTGTTAAAAGATTCTCATTAAAAATTACATATGAAACTATAATAAAAACCTTACAGTGTGAAACAACAACTAATAATATACACTTGTTTAATTTCACCCCACTTATTACAACAGCTACTACCAGGTACAAAAAACCCCCACAGCCAGGCAACCCGGTCTAGACTGGATTCTAACATCCTTTCCTAACCAAATCAGTTCCCATAGCATTCTGTTAGCCTAAATAATCATCTTCAGTTTATGCAGTCAGACACCATAATAGCAGTTCAAAAACGTATCAGTATAAGTCTGGAAGGAAACTGTCATACTGACACTCTTGTAGACACCATGACACTTTATAGCTGAGAATTTTCCCAGATGATGCAGTCACTGAATTCAACAATACATTCTTGAACATCTTTGAGTCATTAGCTCCACTCAGAGCAAAAAAAACGTAAAGGCCATCCCTTCCCAATGACTGTATAAAATCACAAAAGAACTTATGATCCAGAAAGAAAACACCTAGAAGACTTGGTCAAGCAACAAAACAATTCCAAATCTACATGCCTATAGGTACTTGAATAACCAGGCAAAATCCAATATGACAAAGATAAGAAAAAGTAGCACTCTGGACAACAAACAATACCCTAAAACAGCCCAAAATCCTTTTGTACCTCAAGTAACAAACTGCTCAACCAAGAGGAGGCCGCACAACCAACCCCAAATATACCAAACTCTAATATTAGCATATCAGAGCACTTCAATGATTTCTTTATCCAAACAATTCTATCCATAAACCAAAAATACATCCAAGACAACTCTCACAGTCGCACCCACCCAACCAACCAACCAACCAACCAACCAACCAACCAACCAACCAACCAACATACTCTACCACTGATATCAAAAACCATTTTCAAAAACTAAAATCTACAACCCCTTCTCCAGAATACCTTAAAAATTGCAGCTGAAACCATTACTTACCCTATCTGAATTTTAACAATCAATCAATAGCAGAAAGCAAGATTCCATCCACTACTATCGAAAAATGATATATTATACTTCTGCACAAAGAGCTCTCAAACTTTAGACCACTCTAAATGTTATCTCCTGTAAAGGAAAACAGAAAGATCAATGCACGTAAGGTTCAAGTAAGGCACCCTTTATTACTTGCAGCAAGGAGACAAAGCATGTAAGTACAAGGTTTGTCTGATTTTCCATAGTTCAGCATGCTATTCTTATACAGTTCTCTGCATGTACACAAGAAAATATTGTTAGATTTACTGCTGACGTAGTCAGAAAAGAAGACATTGTTAGATTTACTGCTGTCATGGTCAGAAAATTGCTGTCTTTCAAAAACATGTTTGAGAAAAATAACCTGGCCTTGGGCTAATTTCAGCCCTCCTTTGTTTCTCACACTTCTTCAGCTGTCCAGTTCTTGATATGATACATTTGCCTAGGGTCAAGCTACAACCCTGGCCTCAATAAACATTTTGCTGACTATGGTAGACTTTCAAGCGTCAATTGTTCTCTTATTAAGGTTTCTTGCAGCTGCACATATTTCACACAGAATAAGCAGAATAAACGTATTAATTTATTTTTAACCCTAAAAGCGTCTAAGCTTGCACATTGCAGTTATACATTTTCTTAACATCTCCATTATTCAAAATAATGGAAAAATCTATACACACAACTTCTGCAATACTCCAGTAACCAGTAAGTGGTAGATCACACAAAATTGCTTGGCATGTTATCACTGACGACCAAATGAAATTCAGTCATCACATATCTCAAGTAATAAAAATGACCCACCAAAAACTAGGAGAAAAATACAGAGTGAAAGCTTTATTCACTAATGCAGACATAAAACACTATCATCCCTGCTCTATGCCACCCCAGTCCTTACATTTCAGACATCAATGCTATCTAAATTACAACAATGCTATAATAAAATTGCCAAATTTGCTGACAATCATCACTACCATACTCATCAGTGTATAACTCTTAAAGATCTAAACTTATTAGAATTGACACACCTCCTATCATTAATACAACTTTCCATGGTTCACAAATTAAGTTATAAAGCTAAAAACTGTCTACCTCTAAACAATATTTTATGGTTTTATACCCTAAAACATTACTTTGCTCCCAAGACAAATATCTGCTCAATGCAGCAAAAATCACTTAGTAATGTAGGTGGTTCCTTATATGCATGTACTATTGTCAAACTATGGAACTCCTTACCCATATCCATTATATCCACACAGAATGACACCTCTTTCAAATTGCAGCTCTATCTATCCAAAACGTAACTCTGTTCCTGCATCACACCAGGCTAAAACCCTTCTTAACATCACCTCCCTTTTTTCACTCCAACATAAATGTTCTCCTTTCTGCATACCAAACTATATATACCCCTAACTTTACTTCTGTTTACTTATCACACTCTGCATACTACACTACTATGATTTCTTCCTAACCTACCTTTCCCACCTACTTTTACTCTGTCATCCTTACCCACTTACTTTACAAAATACCTTCTCTCCTTCTACACTCACTACTATCATGACAGCTCTCCAGCTTAATCTACTCCTTCTTTTACTTCCACTAAATAATTCTTATGGCAGCTAATTTACACGTGCTTGAAATCTTTCTGTAACTTAATATTTAACTTGTACCCTACAAACTGCAGAAGTGTTATCTCTTTCAGCTTAATATATACAGTTTACTTACTTATTTTCATGTACTGTAAGGACTATGTACTTACCACATGTTCAGTGTGTTAATTCTTATGTACATTTATTTGTATTTGTTAATACCATGTATTTGGAGCTTTTCTCATTCAGCCTCCACTGAAAAGGGGATGTCTCAAACCATTTGGACTTTCCCTGTAATCAAAAGCAAAACAAATAATAAATCAAATGCTGACATAAGGTAAATAAGAAATGACCTTACTGTATCTTATCTACCTCAGAATATGATACCAACATGCTTCTTCCTTAGAACCTTTTCTATGGGGGACTCCACCTTTCACAACCCACCAATGTGGGGTCTTTCTCTTACATATACTAAACCCAAGGTTGCTCAAAAACAAGTACAGAGAAATCACTGCTACAATGGCAAAGTTGATAATTAAAAACAGTAACAATATTTTGAAGTGCACCAATGTACATTATATATTTCTATCTATGTCTAATGTGCATGTTTGGGTGTGTATACTCACACGTATATTCAGTCTACATTACTCATGAAATAAAAGTTAATTTTAAAAGCTTTATTATAATAATTCATAATCCTGCGTTGTATCACATGTACAGGCCTGATTACATATTCTACATATGCATTCTAATTAAGTGTGAAAAAAAGAACACAATGAAATGCATTGTTACAATAATTCTCAAAACACCAGGTGGACGTAGGCAAAAGGTAACACTTAAAAGCACTCAAGAGCCTTCAGTAACTGAGACACAATACAGGTTTATTAAAAAGTTAGCACTTTCACAGTGTTCCACACCACTTCATCAGATTGTTTTGTGGCTGAAATTGTGGTCTATTGGTGGACTACTTGCTGCTTGGGGTTTGTTTTTTCATTTATTACAATAATTCATTAACGTATGCCGTAACGTGAACAGGTCTGATTATATATGTCCTTGATTCCATTTCCATTTCAGCCAAGCAGTTAACTGTCCCAGATTTACCCTCTGTGCATTGCCTTCATTTGGGAGGAGGAATAATGTTAAGATGGTTTATGTAATTTCTAAAATTTATATTGATGCACATATTCTTAGCCAATCAGAATGCATCATTGTTTATACAGGGACATTAACAGGTATATTGCCCAGGTATTACAATATAGCTCGATTAGATCCCTGTACTTTAGTTAGCTAGATTAGCTAGATTATATACATGTACATTAGTTAGCTAGATTACATTTTTAAGGCAGATTTATTTATCAAAAACAGAATCAAATAACATATATAAAGCCATAAATGGTGCACAAAATGTGTTTCCACTTTATAGTTTTCTATCAGTTTTATTTAGGCACCTATTACAATTTTAAGAGCTGGTTAGAAAAAAAATCCTGATCAAATAAAAATAGTATAGCAACTTACAACATAAAACACTGGAAGTGGAGGTGTGTATGTGATTAGGCATCTCCTGCAATCTTGAGTCTGAGCCAAGGGCAGTTACCAAGGGAATTACTTAGAGATGTGCTCCTATCCTTCAGGTTAGTAAATGACGACTACAGCATATATATCAGTGCTTACATCTGTCAGAACATAGCCGGCTGGAATATTAGCTACTGTCAGAGTCTCATGATAATAAATTTATCAATAACAAACAGAAATAATACTCTGATCACAAAATACAGGCTACAGTTCAATAAAGTATTTCACTTTCTCAAGTCTATATCCTTGCCAACATGTTCTTTTTTTATGAACTTTATTTTGGAAAAGCTGCAAAGAAATTTGATAAAGCTTGTATCAATAGCATATTTCATGCACCCTTGCCTCAGCTCTCCAACATTCTGTCTTTCATTTCTGTAACACACATGCAAACTAGTTACAAAACACGCATGTGTACCTCAGCAATGCTCTGTGAATTGCACTTCACTTGGACTTCAGTATTCTGATTAGTCTAACTGGGAGCTCTCTGTTTAGGCAACTTTTCTTTAAGGTGGAATAAATAACTGCTAACTACAAGCTGTTCAGTATGATTTTAAAAAATGCAATACCAGTGCATCCTAACAGCTGTTTGAAGGACAGGGTAATATGCATCTGGCAGAACATTCTATTTTAGTGCCCCTGCATTTTAGTTGGTTAATTCCTTTACAGAATGACAGGTAGGCATGAGGAAATATATATACTACAATAATGATATACTTTTAGTTTATTATGTGTCATTTGAGTAAAAAGACTGTAAATGAAGCTAGGCATCTGATGCACTACCACCCAGAATGAAACTTGGAAGATTAAACAAGATAATAAAAAACTAATAACAATAAAATAAAACTCTTAGTGCAAGATGTCTTTGGATCGTTATGCTTATCTTCTGATTAAGTGGTGTGTGTTGTCCATTCTCATTGTTCTCTTGCTCTGCAATTCATCTTGAATAATGCCAAGAATGGTTTAAGACCAAAAAGGCTAGAGAAAAGGGCGTGCCTTTAATCGACTGCACACCATCTGTATCTGTTAGCGCTTACAAGAAATAAGCTGTCTGTCTCTTGTTTACAGTGCTCAACTTGCTTATTTTCCAACACTCTGAACAGGACTAGCATAATAACATTGATAAGCACAACGCAACAGTGGCAGAAAGAACTAAGTACCATAATCCTCTGCACTGGTCAAAGGGCCATCTGAGAGAAGTGGTCACTGTAGTGTGACTGTCCTCCATTATGGGTTTTGTGAGTGGTGATAGTTCTACAGCACTGCCTGGGAATTTTCTAGATCTTCAGCTTGTCTGACAGTTCCTATGGAAACAGCTGGGTAGATTTGTCTACAAAACATTGTTCAAAAGTATCCAAATTGAAGGACCTGTATGACATAGTTATATGTGCCACTGGTAATTGAAGATTATGGTGATATTATACAGATAAAAGGAAAATCGATTAGTCTGTGACACAGCTATTATATGCAATATAGAATTAGTAACTAGAGAACTGAATTAACAAAGATGTAATGCTAAGATGGGTCACTGTGCAAGAGAAGGCCTTACTCGGAGACAAAGACAAAAGACAAAAATAAAAAAATAAAAATAAAATAAAAATGTTTTTGTCAAAAAATAAAATAAAATAATAAAAAAATTGCCTCAGGAAGGGGTTGCATAGTTAATGAATCTAGTTTTGCATTTGCTTTCAGTACTGCAACGGTGTCACTGTACACTTTGTTGTTTAATTTTTCTAATTATTTTTATTGTCAAGCCAGCAAATGATCGTGAGAAAATTGGGAAACATGTACAGTCCAGCCTCTACATTATGAAAGATAACAAAGAGACATAGGCAACAGTAGACCTGCATGCCCCTGTAGCTCATAATATGAAAAACTGTGTTTTGAACTGGTTATCATTTATAGTATAGTATTAACAACACCTACACATAATGCTTATTTCTGTAACATGAAGTCATTTGCTACAGACTGTATAATTATCTAAAAAAACACCTAACTGATCAGCAGATGCAAAGGCTTCCATTAACAATTAGGACACCTTCAGCAGTAGCAGATCAGGACAGTAGGTGAGGAATGCTAATAAATACACTTTCTTATCGATGTTACATTAAACAACATAGGCTAACCCTGACATTTACTGTCTGGAACTGTCAGGAATGGAGCTTCCTTATTCACTAATTGCTAGTAGAGAATGATTCCCATTTAAGCAAATTAGTCCTACCACCTATGGACTGAGACACTATATTCCAATTTCTAAAGATTTTCTTTTTAAAATAGCTAGAAGACCTCTAGTGTTATTCCATTTTGTCTGTGCTGTATGTAATAGCAAGATGCTTATGTAGCTGTTGACTGTACATTCTTTCGGCCCACAGTCTTCTAACAAAATAAAAAATGTGCAAAGATAAATCAATTGATTTGTATTCATAACTAATAAATCTCAGTAAATTCACATTTAAATGCTCCTGTGAGATCACTATATTCTTTCAAAGTGCAATTTGCATTCTCTGAAATTAAGCTGCACATATCTCAAAGTTCTCCATATATCTCCATGTTGTATGATGGTTGATCTCATATACTTCTGACAATTTTTTCCCACTTCCCCACATATGCACTCCAGTAGTCTAACATAAAGGAATATGCTGCATTTAGTTACTGTATGTATTCAGCATTTTAGAATTAAATTCATAATTAGTTAAATCAGTTTTTCTCAAAATGTTATTTAAGATTAGAATGCAAATATTAACTCTACAATGTTTTCATTTATAGAACATTCACTGTAAAAATATCTATAGCAAGTAATTTAATCTAATTAAAACATTTTGTTAAGTTAACTAGATTCAGTTGCTTCCTAACAAAATATTTATTCTAAAGACAAGTGTTATAAAAACATTGAACTAATGGACTCTCTGATACTACAAAAAGGTGATAAACAGCATAGAAAACCAATTGTATTACATGGAAAATTGTCTGCAGGAAAAAGGTAACCAGAATGAATGTGTATTAAAGAAAATATTAGAGTTTTTGAGGGAGTATTATATGGAATAGAAATGGGATGCATGTCCATAGGAACCCCCCCCCCAACTTCAAAATCTAACTCCTTACCAAAGTAAACAACAATAAAGTGTATTTCTTATTTGGACAAAGAACAGTTTTTCAAACTGCCTGGACAAAAGAACAAACTAAAGTTGGCAGAAATGTAATAAAATTCCATAATGGCTATGCCACCAAAGCGATGAAAAAAATGCATGTTGGCATTTGGCTAATGTACTGAAGCAGAATAATGTTAAAGCACGTATTTTCTAGCATGCAAAACAATTAAATCATTTTTTTCTAATGTGCAAGAGAGTTCAACATATTAGAATAAACTGTTTCTTTACATAAAACAATATTCTAATTCATAACAGTGAAAATATGGATTGGAACTCCACAACCTGCAAGTCACTTTTTGAGAAAATTGGAAAACTACAGTAAAAACGAAACACAAGACTAATGTTACTGTATTGGGTCCAGACACTAATAAAACAGTTTGAATATGATATTTTAGAAGAAAGTATGATTCAGATAACCTTTTTATCTGTTGTAATGTTTGAAACAAAGTATATTTAGTATACTCATATATAAGATTTACTTATTCTGTTACCTAAGTATTTATTACCAATATGACAATTTGGATATTACATATTGCTAATCAACGTAAACTCATCTGCAATTGTTTGGTTATATATAACAGGCCACCTTTAATAGAATTAATTATTGAGGTCATCCAATATATATATATATATATATATATATATATATATATATATATATATATATATATATAAATAAAAATGTAAATGTTCATTTGTTCAAAATCTTAAATCTCCGAAAGTTCTTCACCGATTGCTTTGAAATTTTCACACAATGTTGCATTCGAATACATGCGTGTTTTTATATACCTACTATTATATAGATGTCACACATTGCATTCTAATATGCGCGTGTTTTTATATACCTACTATGGATTCTATATATTTGTATACAAATATGCAATTTTATATGTTTTTGTTATAACTTTCTTACTTCTTTTTCAGTGCAATCGATCTGCTTTAGTTCATCCAAATAATGCCTCGCAGAAGATCAAACTTAGGTCGTCGTACACGAGGAGCAGAAGCAGTGCGACGAGTAATTGCAAATCAAACTGAGGAAGAATGGGCATCAGCGAATGAGGGTAACAAAGAATGGCTCAAATATGTGCTGAGGAAGCAGCAGAGCGATGTGCAGCCAGACTTGAGGATGCACAGTTGCGAGCACGGCGATCGCGTTCTGCATCTTCAGATCTGCTTCGTTCTCCTTGTTCGACACCAGCGGATGAAATAAATACTTGCCTGAAATACTCGACTTTGTGGCGACACATAAAGACGTTGAAATTAACTACAAATATGCGTGTCCAGCTGCAAAACGATCGATCAGCTGAGATATTCTCACATCAATTGCTGGAAATTGGAAACGGAAAGGTGCCGGTTAATCTGACCTCAGGACGAATTTCATTGCCTCATAACTTCTGCAATTTAGTGACATGAAAAGAAGAATTGGTTGAAAAAGTATTTCCCAATATTCAAACCAATTATAAGAATCACGATTGGCTGACTGAATGAGCTATTCTTGCGGCCAAGAACAAAGACGTCTACGAACACAACAATATTATTCAGTCTAACATTGAAAGCGAGGCAGTCACATACAAGTCCATCGACACTTTGTGGAAGCAGATGAAGCGGCTAATTATCTAACAGAATTTTTGAATTCACTCGATCTGCCAGGGATGCCACCGCACATACTGCAATTGTAAATCGGCGTGCCAAATATCATGTTGCGAAATATCAACCAGCCAAAGCTTTGCAACGGCACACGGCTTGCAGTAAAAAAATTAATGGAGCAACGTCATAGAAGCAACAATTTTGACAGGACCTTTCAAAGGTGAAGATGTCCTCATTCCTTGCATTTCTATGATTCCAACGGATATGCCATTTCAATTTAAGAGATTGTAATTCCCAATTCGATTGGCATTTGCAATCACCATCAACAAAGCTCAGGGCCAATCTTTAGAATTGTGCAGTTTAGATCTACACACGGATTGCTTCTCACATGGACAATTATATGTTGCGTGTTCTAGAGTCGACAAACCAGACAATCTCTATATCTGCACAGACAATGGAACAACAAAAAATATTGTATACCCACAAGCATTGTGAAATTAAACATATTAGAAACGTGCGCTTTCTCTTTTCTTTCTTTTCCATTTAACCAGACTGAGCCACAGCAACGCGTGGCTGGGTACAGCTAGTATATATATATATATATATATATATATATATATATATATATATATATATATATATATTTAATTGGAGGGCATTCTGTCAAGTTGCTGACATAGTGTGCTGCTAAGGAAATGGATAGGAAATGCTCTATGCCAAGTACTGGATGTTTCAAGAGGGAGAAGACAGAATGTCTGTGTTTCAAAAAATTTGACTGCGTTTTACTGGTAAGATTTTGGGATATCCTGAACGTTTCAGCATTGAGGTGGGAGTGTGCACTTGAGTGTTTTCAGGTTAGGTTTAGAGTAGGGGCTTGGAAAGGGAATAGTTTTACTGTTGTTTATGTGCTAGTATATGTAGTGTATGCGAAGTGCATTGAAGTGTGCCTCATTTAGTGGTAGCGGTAATCTGACTTTCATTCCTTTTATTGTTTTGCAGCTATATTTTTGAAATGCTGACATACATCTGTGCTTGTATACACTGATATTTTGCCATATGTTCATGTAAGGCATATTTTAACTTTTCAACAGATGCATCGATTAGAATAACTGTTACTCAGTCTTTCATCTTTGAAAGATCGAAGTTATAGTTTATTGAGGTAGTTCATTGTAGATTCCTGCTTAAGCCGGGAAGTGATGAATAGCGAGACTGAGTTATTTATTTAGAGTAATGTTTAACTGCAATAAATTTTGGTATGTCTGAAAGCAAGGTACTTCCATTAATATTTCCTTTCACTGTTAGAAAATTCAATTTGTCTGAGTCTAGCACAGAGTTAATATCTGTTATCCATCATAGACCATTCGACATTATAGCAAATTATGACAATACATAAGGTAATATCTAGAAATATTAATGATTTAAATAGTTATACAAGCTGAGGATTATTAAATTAACTAAAAATTTATAAATTTGATTTTTCACATCCTGGAAAGAGATATATCCTGAATTCAGTTTGCAAAGTATGCAGTACCAATACACTCTCAGTTTAAATAGAAAATGAGTATTGATTTTGTGGAAGAATAGTCCCTTTATGCTGAAAATTATTTCTTCTTTTAATAACACTAAGGAAATAGCTGATATGGTTCATTAGCAGAGTATTAGATTAACAGACATATATTGGACTCTGGAGCTATGTATGCTACAGAATACATCCTTATATTGCAAAATACAATTAATGGTAACTTAATTTTAGGGTGATACTCTAGTTGTATGTTAGATAAAATAAATACAAATGACACTAAGGAACCTAGAATTTTGATAAAATTATTGAATTTAAGACAGCTAGTGGATTTTCTGACACTGACATTTTACTCTCTATACACTGTCCCTCAGTTTTTGGTGTTGAAAGAAGAATTTATAAAATTTCTTTTCAATAATTTAACCTCCAAGGTTGATTCTTCTAAAGAGCTTTCATATCATTAATCCGAATACAGTGCCATTACATTTACTTTCATAGTTAACTACTAAGAAAAAAAGTAAAAATAGCTGTAATGAATAGAATTTCTTCTTACTTTATTACATTTAAAGAACAGTTAAACAAACAATTACAAATATTAATTAATGTCAATGGTAAGGTTAATGTAAGTTTAATCTGGGAATGATTAGCATATCTGTATGTCAGAGTTGTATCTTGGTGTAATAGTTGAAGGTATTGGACAGTGAAATGCTTAACTGAAGGAACTGGACAGTGCAGTGCTTAAAGTATAAAAAGATTTAAATGGTGATGAATTAAAAGTACAAAAATGCTGAATTTGTGTTTTTAGATGTGATTAAGGCTGTAAAGAAGAGGTATTGAGAGTTCATAAATTATAATGGAGCAGCAGTCTTAGAAAAGGTAAAGTTATAATCTTACTCTATTACCACTAAATGTTTATATAGCTGATGATGAGGTCAACGTGAATATTTAGGACATTGTAGATAAACTGTGTTCAGCATCTGTTTAGTAGTAAACTGGTTACTGATATGAATACAGTTTATACAATTTTAAGAAATATTATGAGGATATTAACAATAAATGAAATGCAATATTTTTGTCAACCAAGATAGCCAACCTTCAGCACATCCCAGTGTCCCATCCTTCATCAGGTCTGCTTTCCCTCCCTAAACTCCCTAGACTTAGTCCACAGGATTGGGGGCAAATTGGAGCTTCGGGTATCCTGAAGCTGTGCATCTTTTTCTGCTGTGGGTGCTTTTCTGTTATGTCACATCCTTGTTTCTACCCCTCCTCTTGCATTAGATGGTTTTATCCAGTGCTTGAGCATGCAGTAGGACATGCTGGTGTATTGCCCCTATCTCTCCTGTACCTCTCTAGTATCCACCCTTCCCCCTTAGGCCATGCATTACTTTGCATACTTGGCCTCCATCAAGGATTGTACATCAGGAACAAACAGTGACCACCACCTTCCCTGGGATAGGCATGCCCATCTCTCCCTTCTAGCACCTTAGACACCCAAGCTGCTAATAAGGTTACCTTGGTCATAGTTTCGGCTTTATCCGTCTATATCATGGAGCTGGCAAGATATGCAGTATTACATATACATTAGAGATCTTTGTTAAAGTAAAAGTTAACTAATGAAAATATTAGATATTAAAAAAAACGATATATATTCTGTTAACAGAAAAAAGTAAAAGATAACAAAACCCTAGGAACAGATGGAATAATTTCTGATATTTAAAAGTCAGTCTTGCAAAATATTATTCAATTGGTAAATAAAGATTTTTATAAATGTGCAAAGCATGCCATTTCTATTATTTAAAGATATAAACCAACAACTCCTATTTTTAAAACAATATAAAACTATAATATATGTTCTTCTTATAGATAAATGCTATAATATATGTCCTTTAACTGACCAATGCCATTATTTGATGCTGATTATAAAATGTTTGTATCAGTTTTATTAAACAAACTAAAAGTAATCTTGTTGGTTTTGATACATAATGATAACATGGGTTGTATAATTTAATTTCTTTGTTGAACTCAAACACAGGACAATATTAAAAACATATTGACATTAATTGATTTTACTCACTATAACAAAAAGCAAATTAATGCTTTTTATTTTGAATAAAGAAAAGGTATTTGGCTCCTTACATTGGCAGTATTTGTTTAAAGGTTTAGAATTAAATGGCTTCCCAGATTCTTTTATAAATTTGTAATTGGTATATATGATAAGATAATTTTCAAATATGAAAATATCTATCATAATTATTATAAAGAAGGGCACAGCATTAAGCAGTCCTGTTGCTCCTGTTTTATTTGATTCAGCAGTTGAGCCACTAACAATTAAGTAAGGCAGAATAAAAACACAGAATACTTTAAATTAAATGGCAATTATTGTTGTAAAATACTTATAATTTGCAGGTAATTTTATATTAACTTTAACTACTCTTAAATCTTCCATAATTCATTTAGATTAGACATTAAAAGGTTTTACAAGTATATCTACACTCATACTTAATGAGAATAATGCTAATTTAGATTTATTTTATCTGATTATGCATACTGCTTTGCAAGAGAAATATAAATTTACAACTTCATTTAAGATAATGTTGTCTAAACACATTGATACTATACAATTACAGATTCATTTTTCAGGAAGCAATGACTATGCTAGTTAGGATCTTCTCATTGTTGTTTCTGAATTGCTCACTTTGTGCAGTGAGCAAGCCTGATAAATATCATGAAGATTTCTACATGTCATTGTGCGCATATTCAGGTCTTTGCAGCTAACGATGCACATAAACAGGAAGCCCATTATTATGCAGGTGAGTGAATTGGCATCCCAGAACTAACAAGCTGAAGGTGGAGTTGTTGTTAAACATTTATTCTGCATAGCAAATGGATGGAGAAATGCATGTTTCGTACCTTAAACCGCCATCAGAACCATACTAATACAGTACCAATATTTTATTATTTTGTCATCCATGATGCAGATACTACACAGAGACCAAAACACGTGTGAAGTCATTTGGGTGTCATTTCCCTCTGTTTTGTCTGAGATGTTTGAAGGTAAGACTATTATGGCTAGAGAAGGTGAGTATAATGATCCTTTTATAGAACAGAGGTGGTTTGAGGAAGAGTCAAAGATTTTTCTGGACATCCTCCATAAGCAGTACAGGTAGAGGCTCATGCAGGAGAGCTTACTGGGTCAGTGTGTAAGGATGATGCCTGGAATAATTAGTTCATGTTAATGTCACCCCATTTATCCCTATCATTTCCGTTTCATACGTTTGTTTCTTTTTTCCCCTCCATTTCTATTACTATTACATGATACAGCACAGCAACCTGCACTGACCTCATTGGCATGACTTGTAATCCCGCCACATGTGGAAGTGCAGCACCACCCCACCCCACAACCACAGCCACCAGTGCACTCAGCACACCCAAATCTCAGCCTACCAGGGGTACCTCCATACCTCCTGCCCTAACTGTACCACCTGCATCATGTAGTGCTATACTGGAGAGTGGTACATTAGTGCCCACCAGTAGCAGTGGAAGTGAAGGTGTCACCTTCATCACCTGTCAAGAGGTGGCAGAGCTTGTGGGAGAGATAATAGACAGGAGGTTGGATGCCCGCATTGGCCACATACCAGGCTGCAGCAACTAGTTGAGCTCAGTGCTATCTCCAGTTGCTAAGGCAGTACCCAATGGTGCTGTCACCCATGGTGTCGATTAATTTCCCACTGGATCTAAGCTGGCAGAGACTGCATCGCAGAAGACCCAGTCTTATCCCCAGACCCAGTGTTCCCCTCCCTATTGTGTCTATTCCCACCCCTGTATGTTGTACAGTCCTCCCCTCACCTTTGTGTTCCCTCTGTTTGTCTGATGTATCCTTCACCTTTGTTTTCCCCCTCCCTCAACCTGTGGCAACCCCCTGATATTACCCCCACCTCCCTAGCTTTGTTTTCCAGCTCACTGTTTGCAATAAAAATATTAAAGGACACCTGTCCCACAAAAAACACTCCCACAAATACTTCTCAAGTACCAGGACATTTCAATAATGTATACATGACTGGCCACAAGTGCTCAGCCTAAAAAGTGTAATTGTCTCACAAATCATGGATAATTGCTGTCAGTTATAAATAAAATTGCTGTATAACAACATCATTACTGAACTAAGAAGTTGAGAAATATGCTCTAGCCCTCCTTCATCCTGCTCATTCCTCATTTGTTCACCTTGTGCTGTGACCCCTGATTGCTTCCCCTTTTCACCTCTGTACTATACTCCCATTTTTGATCATTAATATGTGCAGAAAATATATACAAATACCATACACACACACACACACACACACACACACACACACACACACACACACACACACACGTCTCCAAATGGTTTATAATTCAAAATCATCTTCATGTGGTCATACATTGCGCAACAGCTGACAGATAGCAAAAGGAAATTATATTTCCCATCTTACGGCAAAAATGAAGAAAAATCTTTGACAAATGCAAATAATACTCTGCCATTACTCAGACAAATGAGTGAAACATCGATGACCATCACCAAGCAATAATGACATATGATAAAGTTAATACTTTCCTCTAGAGGCTTTCATACCTCACTATAGTCATGATATGATGAGTCCATTCTCAGTGCCCTAGGTGCAGGGTTCTAATCCCCTGAGAATGGCATGCTGTCTTGCAATATTCGTTTTCCTGAATACAACTGCATAATTCCATTTCCCTGAAATGTGTTTTTTTTTTCTGATGCCTTTCCTATGAGTGTTTCTGTGCCATACTGGGATGATGCTCTAGTTCAGAGATTATGAGTGACACAGCCATGGGATCAAATCAGAGATTATGAGTGACACAGCCATGAGATCAAATCTGATCAGGTGCATTTCTATTTTCTTGCTATCATGGGTTCATAGGTTCATAGGTAGGTACTAGGCTATCTGCCTGAGGGCATTTATAAGCCTAGCCAGAGTGTGTCGGCTTTCGTTGCCCCATTGATTAATTAACTGATCCTCTGTCAAGCAGAGCCAATGAAGTGATCCCAGGGGTGTATTTTCTGTTACCCATCCACTCGTCAAGGTTTCTCTTGAAGAGTGTTAGTGAGGGGCTCTGCCTAATGTAGTTAGGAATTTTGTTCCAAAGCATGGGGAGTCTCTGTGACAGGAATCTATCCCTCCAGCATGTTCTATTTATTGTTGTGGTGAGGTTTAGCTCACTACAGCGCGTGGCTCGCAGTGACTTGAATTTCTTTAGGTGGAGCATGTCCATCAATTCTGAGTTGGACATGGCTTTGTAAGTCAGGCAAAGATCACCTCTGAGTAAGCGATATGCCACTGACTACAGCCGGAGTTTTTTCAGTCGGGCTGCACAGGACATATGTTTGATGCCAGTAATTCTCTTGGTGAGGTACTTTTGTGGTCTTTCCAGCTGTTGGAAGTGTCTTGTGAGGTACATCCCAAATGGGGCATTGTACTCTATGATGGGTCTAATGAGTGACGAGTAGAGGGGCACTATAACCTCTTTATTTCTTGATGTTAACCCTTTAGTAATTAGATGGGCCAAATAGAAGGATGTCCTAACTACTTTGGCAATATGATTGTCAAAGGAGGGATTACTATCTACCTGGATCCCCAGATCTCTTATGACTTCTTCTGTATTAAGGGGGCTGCCACCTATGTGGTAATTTGTGGGTGTTTTGTTTTTCCCAAATGGGATGACTATGCAGTTTTTGGGATTTAGCTTGTGGCCATGACTTTGACACCAGGTGTCCCTCTCAGTAAGGCCCTTTTGGAGGATGTCCATGTCATCTGGAGAGTCAATTATGGCTCCAAGTTTGCAGTCAAACTTGGTTAGCCATAGTCCTCCTGTGTTTGCCTGTACTTCTGAGAAGTATATGCCAAACAGTAGGGGTCCCAAAACCAAGCCTTGCGGGACACCACTTGTGACTGGTTTAGAGTCGGACCTGGAGCCCACTATTCTTACTGTGTGAGTTCTGTCTGTAAGCCAGTTGGCAACCCATCTCGCGACGTAGGGGTTTATGTTCAGGATGGTGAGTTTTTCTGTAATACCTGAGTGGGGAATGGTGTTGAAAGCCTTGGCGAGGTCAAGGTAGGCTGTGTGAACCACCTTTCCCTCGTCTATGGCCTTGGTGACTGTCTCGAAGAAGTCAACCAGGTTTAGTAGGCATGATCTGCCCTTAACAAAGCCGAACTGGGTAGGGTCCAGTGTTTGGTGGTTCCTAATGTCTTTGTTAATGAGTTCCATGATGATGCACTCCATAGCCTTGCAGACCAGGCTAATCAGGCTTATGGGGCAATAGTTACCAGGGTCAGTTGTGGCCTCTCCTTTGTGGAGATGAATAACCGTTGCTGTGCACCATTCTATGGGCACATAGCCTGTGGAGAAGCTGAGGTTGAACAGTGTGTTTAGGTGGGGGGTTAGTTCGTTCGGTAGTTCATGCAAGATGCAGCCTGGGACACCATCTGGTCCCATTGATGCTGTATTTTTGGCTTTTGAAAGGGCTTTTTTCACCTGTGCATCTGTGATTTGTGGGACTACACTTTTCCGGTATTGTTGTGGGCCCTTTTGGAGGTGAGATGGGGGAGAAGTTTTCACTGAATCTATCTGCCAGGATGTTGGCAATATCAGTAGGTTCAGTATATTTTGTGCTATTTTGCACTAGTTCAGTGCATATCTGCGAGTTGCCACTTAGATTCTTAACATAGCTAAAGAAGGCTTTGTGGTTATATTTTGAATCCTTGGCTATTTTTCTTTCGAAGTTAGCCTTGGATGATTTCATGAGGAATAATCAGCCTGACAAGTCTCAAACCCAGGACACTGTGGACTACAATCACAGCAACATACCACTACACCATCTGAGCTGTGTAATCACGTGTTGCTGAAATGAAGCATTATTTATTTATAATTTATTTGTCTTTACTAGGAATGTCTGAATGGGTAATACTGATTTTCAGCGGAGACCTGGGGAGAAAAGCTCCATTTGCTTATATTTCATTATACTAAGTTCCAGTTAAACACAGAGTAGTTACATTTCTATTTACATTTATAGTCAAACAGTAGTTACATTTATACATTCTAAGGTTTTACAGAGGTAGAATTTACTAACAAGAAAGCCCACATGCAACTTAGTGGATTGTACAGGCAGCAGTTATGTATAAAAATTGTTTTGTCATTTCAGTGAGAGGCTGAGAGTATTCTGTTAAAGGAGAGTATTTGGAGAGTATTGTACAGTGAACACAAAATGTTAACCTTGTGATGAGCATATGCAGGACCAGGACTGGTTAAGCTGTTTAAGCAGTGGTTTAAAACATTCCCATCATAACTGTATAAATTCTATCAGGGAGTTTGGCAGTTTTGAACAAAATGTAAGTATGGATTTATCTAGCATTGTTGAGCTAAACCATTGTGAGACAGATTGCAAACCCACCTTCAGCCAGCTCACTCCATATTGGCTCTTTCTGTGTTTTACCCTCTGTATCTCTATGTGCTTCTCTGTTTCATCTCTGTCTTCCACTTCCATTTGCAAACTTTACCTGGCCAAAAAATAGACAAAGGGCAGGATTCACGAAGGCTTGCATGGAGTGTAAGAGACGTGCAACACTCCATGCAAGCCTCGCGATCCAGGAACAGCCCTAAACTCCGTGTAAGAGACCCGCTAAAACGTCTCTTACACGGACTGGGCGTGGACATGCTAAATACCTCACTTGCATCTGAAAGGTATGCAAATAAGGTATATTAGCGATCCACAAAGCAGAAACCAGTCCGTGTAGGAGACGTTTTAGCTGCAGAAATGTACTCAGTTGACAACTGAGTACATTTCTGCAAAATCCACAATGGAGCAATGCCAGCTCCAAAAAAAGGTTTCATATGATTCAGGCAGCATGCCAATGGCCAAATATGTGGCCATTGGCAAGATAACCCGATGCAAAAATATTAAAAATATAATAGCCCATGTCTAAACCCAGCGCAGTCCCGCGCAAACGGGCTGCGCTGTATAAAACCATGAAAAAGAAGGTTATAAACCCACAAATGTGGGTTTCATGCAATACATGGAATGACAATGCAGGGACCAGCAGACTAAAACCAACATGGCCACCATGTAGTGGTTGCTAAGGGGGAAGCTGAGTCTAAGACATGTAACTAAGCATTAGTAGGCAATCTCATGTAAATGAGGGTTCGGATACTGAATCTCACAGTCACATACCAAATGAGCACAGTCTGAGTAGTGTAAGAGATACAAAAGGGGGAGGAATAGAGTAGGAGATAGGTGACATCACAGGGGGGAATGGTAGAAAGAAATGCAGTTCATTGGAGGCCAGTGTAACATGACAGATGACAGGCACAGATCATGGAAAGAGGTGTGCCACTAGATAAGTCATGGAAAGTCAAGAAATGGAAGGTGTACACTGTAACCTACACCAAAGTTTCTTGCTGGCCGTGCATGCGCATGTGTGTGCACCATGAAGCGCGAGTAGGACAGTGTGTGCACGTGTAAGGCAGTGTGAGCATGTGGGAGCATGTTGGGAGATGTTTAACACTGTTTGCGCGGGTGTGCACGCATGTAAGGCAGGCTGAGTATGTTGGAGGCTGTTGGCAGACGTGTAACAGTGTTTGCGCGGGTGTACACGTGTTTAAACCTGAATAAGTAGATTCTGAACTGTGTAAGCACGTGTGCGCGCGTGTAAGCAACTGTGAGCATGTTTCAGATAGTATGCAAGTTGCTCCCCCCTGAGGAAACAGAGAGGAAAAAGGAAGCAACAGAATTAATAGGAAGCTAGCAGGGATAACTGCTGAAGCTAGCAGGTGAAAACAATAAGAAGCAGGCAATTACACAGGCAGAATAGTAGCCCAGCACTTAAAACTCTGCAAACAGTAGTGCAGGATGTTTCCATTAAGAGACACTGCAAGACAGGAGTAAGCTAATAGAAGTGAAAACTAAAAAAGTTTCACTCAGAGCAGAAATGTTAGGGGCTGCCATAGCTGTCATAATGAGGCATAGGTGACTTGCTGAGGGTGGTGACAATGCAGATGGTGCCAGACAACCCACAGTGAGGAGATGGAGAAGAGTGTACAGGCCCAGGGTCACCTACCACGGGTTACATGAGATGGAGATAGTAGAGCACTATAGAGTGGACAGAGAGCTCCTGCAGCAAATTGTTGAGCTGTGCAGGCCACGCCTCACACACAGAACCAACAGAGGGGAACCCATCCCAGTGGAAACCAAGGTATGTGTTGGCCTAAGAATACTAGCAACAGGTACCTTCCAGAGACCAACTGGCGATATGATGGGGATATCACAGGCATCAGCCTCCAGGGTACTACACCAGTTCCTGGATGCCATGTCAGCACATGTCGGTGATCATGTATATTTCCCCAATGCCCGTGAGGTATTGGCCAGCAATATGCGTCTCTTCCAGCAAATAGCGGAATACCCTGAGGTACTGGGTGCTATAGACTGCACACACATACGCATCAAAGCACTAGCCGGTCAGCAGGGTAGGGCCTACATTAACTGCAAGGGCTTCCCGTCCATCAACTGCCAGGTCGTGTGTGATGCCCAGGGCATAATAATGAATGTGTGTGCTGGCTGCCCTCGGAGTTATCACGATTCCCACATCTGGCATTTGATGCAGCTGTACCAGACATTTGCCAATGGGGACATCCCACACGGACACCTAGTGGGGGATGCAGGTTATGCACTGGAGCCATGGCTGATGACACCCATCAGAAATGCACACACACCTGAACAGGAACGCCATAATGAGGCACACGCACAAACACGTAATGTGATAGAGCGTGTGTTTGGGCTGCTCAAGTCACGGTTCCGGTGTCTGGACACATCTGGTGGAGCCTTGCAGTACACACCAACTACATGTACCCAAATTGTCATGGTATGTGCTATGCTACTTAATATGATCTTGCGAAAACAGCTGCAGCAGGACCAGCATAGGGCCGGGCCAAACAGCCCCCACCATTGCCAAGGCCATCACAGGTAGAGCGTGACTCGGAGAAGGAACAACCTGAGCCTGCCCCAGTAGGCAGAAGGAGGCGTGCCCATTATGCCCTGGCCTTGGCAAAGAGGCAATGCATAGCACATACACTGGCTCAGTAGGAACCCTGGGAATGATACCCCTCTCTGACTCACTCATATAGTAACAGGGTTGCCTAACATGACACAACCTGCTCTCAAACATGTACAGGGAGTGTAGTATGTGCATCCGACAGAGGCAGCCCTGCAGCATCACCTGAGGCATGATTGCCATGTGTTAAGCAATATAACACCATCTAGTATATGCAAACATGAAGACCCTGCCTAACATCTCACCCTCACCAAGCATGATGCCACACTATGAAGACAAGAAGATCAAGTGCAATAATTGGCTGAAGTAATGCAGTCAGTCAAAGGGGAGCCAATGTGTTACAAGCTGGGAAGATATGTGGAGTTTGACATGATGCACCACCTGCTAGGGGTGGCATGCACCTATCATGCCATGCCCCATGGATGCTGGCAAAGGCTGTCAGTACCCACAGCATGCCCTGAATAGGTAAGTCTCAAAACACAAACCCAACCTCATAGGTTCTACAAGGGATAGGAACCTAGATGTAATACTACCCCATGACAGATGTACAAACAGCAAGATGTGTGCTGTGTAAATGCACACAGTAAGGAGAATGTAGATACCAGTCCTGTAATAGAGAACTGGGCAAGGCTCACATTAGCACCCTAACACTACCAGGTCACACTTCATACTGTGCTGTACAGCCGCAAAACATGGAACAAGCTACAAAAGGAGGGTGACTAGCAAGAAATGGCAAGGATAACCACACCCCCATGTTGGTACCACAACAAGAAGCAGCATGGAATATCCATGGTCAAATACCAATGGCTAAAACTGCCTCGCAGTATATAGCCTGCTGCAGACCACTGTCCTAATACCAGGAACAGCACCTGACCTATGTCGGAATACATGAATATATCAAGCCCCCCAAACCACATTATATTGCTTGACTGAAAATACCCAGACATACACTGTTAGCATTGTACTAGCACCAACACAGTAGGAGAAAATTACCCAGATTCCATAAACCAAAATGCCCAGGAACAATGTACTACTCCCACAAGAGGGGTAAGCATACTGGATGTGATAATCAGCAACATGTTTACTGGATGGCAAGATGAGAAGTGTACCCCTCACTGGTAAGACCAGACCATAGAGTAAGCACACTGGATATACACACCCTGAACCCAGTCCCTGGCCAGAATACCACAGTGAAAAACATGTGTAAAGTATAGGTTGCAGCCCTCAAAACCGATGTTGAATCCACAAAAGGCCCTGTGCAAGTGCAGAATATGGAACACACCACAGAACATGTTATACAGGCATTCTATGAACACAGCCAGGAATGCTTGGAGTATGCAATCACAAATAACAACACACAATGCCATACACGCAGGCATCTGGCATGCTGGCCTCCAGCCATTACCAAACCATGCAAGAGAATGAGGAAGATACCACATGATAGAGCAAACATAAAAAGGGAAGTAATCACTGACCAGTAGTATGGCAACAACATATGTCCACACATACAATCCACTAAGTCCAGCCACAACAAGTATAACCTATGAATCCAGAGGCAATGTGACGCCAGTACCAAGTACACAGACAACCACAACACCCCCCAATAAATACAAACATATGTGATAGATGCATCCATGTATCCAAAGCAGAGGTTGAGCTCCAACAACTCAGTACTGTCAACACTAGTCAGGAGGAGAAGGTAACCACATACACCACAAACCCAGTCCCACATAGACCTACCACAACTGTAAACCAAACACATAAACACAGACAAATATTCCCGGAGGCCTTAATTAAAAACACACCACATCAACAGATGCCTCCAAAGTAGATCACAAGCAACCACAACCTTCAAACATAGCACATGCAATGAATAATATGCAAAGCTGGTGTGCCAAACAGTCACAGGCCCGAAGGAGAAACAACATGCCTGATACAGTCATAATAGGTGTCTGTATAGGCAGAAACACAGCTGTCCCACTCACCAGACTGAACAAGGGAAAGGGTAGAGTAAGCTGCTTGTAGGTAGCCACAAAATGCCACTTAACACAAGTACGCAGGTCACCCCAAAGGAAGCAGAAATATGATGCACTCAATGTCCATGCTGGTGTGAATTACCTGAGATGTACCTCCCTGGTCAACATCAAATGAGACATGGATGGTCCCTCCGAGTATGTACCCCAGGGCGGGATGACACTGGCTGTGTGCAGCATCCAACCCTCACCAAGAATGATGCCACAATACAAACACAGAATGCTCATGTTTAACAGCTGGCACAGTTACAGCTGTCAGTCCAAGAGGGTGCAATGTGTGTCTGCTTGAGATGTCAAGCATGACAAGCCATGCTGCTGTTACAGGGGTGGCTGTCAGCTGTTACCCGTGTGCGTCTGGTTACTGGATAAGGCCTTTGCCGCCTCCATAGAGCCATATGTAGGCAAGGCCAAAAAGACTACCCACCACCCTAGAAAACATAAATGGTAGGAAACATAAGGGTAATGCTGACCAATGCCATATGTGTAAACTGCAATATGCATGCCCCTGAGGCACTTCCCATTATGGAGAACATTGATGCCTGTCCAGTGACAGAAGCCTGCTGCAGGCCTAGTGATACCACACCAGCACTACTAGGTTATACCACATACCATGTGTTATGGCCCCAACACCTGCACCAAGACATCAAAGGAGGGGGAGTATCCATATGCAGCACAGACATCCATATAGCCAGGTAACTGACAATGCACAAAGCAGCGGACACCACCCATGTGCACATAACTGTAGTCAAAACTGCTGTACAGTCTGTAGCATGTGACAGACCACACTCTCACACACAAGAACCCCACCCAGACATCCGAAGACACTGGACAGTATGGATGTCCCACCAAATACCAGACAAGGTACACAAAGTACCACATAGGTGTCAAACCATTATGTATGCAAGGAGTCATCAGGGACCTAGGGACACAGGTCGACATTAATCTGTCATGTGACAGCCACAATGCCAATGTGGCTATGAAGACTGTTGATACTGGACACCGTATCATGAAAGGATTCACACCAACATCAACAGAAGTCACTGTGCCGCTGTACTGTTCCCTTATCAGACCCATAATCTAGTACAATGACTCATATGGGATGTACCATACGTGACACCTGCAGCGGTTCGGAAGACCTCATAGTTACCCCACCAACAGGATAAAGGGTGTGAAATATATGCCATATGCTGCCTGGCTGTAGACACCCCAGCTGACTGCAGTCACACACTGCCTACACAGAGGCATTGTATGTCTGTTGTACCAGGCCATGTCCAACACAGGAGTAATGGACATGCTACACCACAGGAAATCAAAACCATTGGAGCTGTGAGAGTCACAGATGTCAACCTCAACACATAATGAAATAAGATGTGCTGGAGGGACAGATACATAACCCATAGGCTCCCCACACCCAGAAACAGGATCCCAATCCATGGTAGGCAGAGCCCCTCACTGACACCCCTCAACAGGAATATTGCCAAGTGGATGGATGACCGTACATGTATACTGGGGGTCCCCACTGTGTCACGACCAGACAGAGGCACAGTGAAGAACCTCATAAATGGCCATAATTGAACATAGCATGGGGTGGCGAAAGACACACACACTCTAGCTAGGCTTACTAATGGCCTAGGGTGTCTAGCCTACTATGAACCCATGAACCTAAGAAGATACAACACGTACAGGACACTAAGGATAATCACAAGGCTTACCCAACTGATGGTAGGAACCATGTTGGGCATCCACAGATATGCTCCGAATCACACAGATATTACAAACAACATACCAAACACACACACATATTACTAACATACAACCTGTCAGGTGCAGTGCAAACACCCCCCTCCTGAGTGCAAAATACCTATCCCAGCAGATGGTCCCCTGACATTGCAGATGCTGAGGTAACAGCCATCATCTGCAAAGCAGAAAACACAGCAGCAAAGGTATGTGATGGTGTCCTGTGCTGAGGCCAATGTGGACCCCAAGAGTAATGGAATGCAAAATCACACTATTGGCCAATGTCAGCCTTACTACAGGATATGTACCCAAAGAGCAGTGTACAACAACAGTGGTCCATCACAACAAAGGTGTTGCCTGAATGTATACTCCAAACTACCACCCCAGGATCCTGACAAGCTTGTTCTGCACAGCTATGGAAAGGATCAGTATGTACCGCAGACAGAAGGCTAATGTGGACCTACTGATACTGGACCCTACACACTGTGGCTGTTGTAACTGCAGAACCGGCTCCTAAACATGTCTGACCCATTTGAAGCAGTCATTAAGGTCATCGATGAGGGCTATGTGGTCCACACAGCGTAGCTGGACCGTGCACATGCTTCTAGACAATACCATATATGTTCAGTATGGATATATTCACCAGCTTAAATATACACCCCTATGTCAGTAGAGGGGTTGCAAAGCAGACCAAGGACAGAACTGACATGGTCAGACATGCCGCATCCATGTCAGACTACAAAGCGGATATGAGTGGCATCCCACAAGGCCTGGTCTTGGCCCCCCCCACCCCCGTTCTGTATACATGTCCCATAGGTATAGGCCAACATGGAAGGACTGTGACTGAGCATGTATGCAGAGGAGTACAAACAGCCCACCATATCCGACCCCTAGCTGACACAAGCAACCCACAAAAGGGCCAACTACAAACAGACAACTGTAGCCATAGCCATTTCAGCAAGCTAATCGCAGAACTGTGTATAGACAACCACCGTGGATATACAGTAAGTGCCCACAAATTACCACACAGTTGTTAACCCATGAGGCACCTAACATGTAATGTGAGACTTGGGTACAAAAGGTGATAAATATCCTGCACTGGACAAACATGTGTCTGTAGTGTTCGCAGAAACATGTACCATATACCCACCCAAACATGAAGTCTGGCAGATGTAGATAAGGGGAACTCACTCTGGCTCTGCAGCCATCCTCCATCAGCATCACAACTGACTACAATAGCCCCTGTGGGATATACCGCAGCAGACACCTCCAACAACTGTAATGTCCACAACAGTACCCCACCAGGGGTAGCAAAGAGCCTGAACAGATGCCATGTGTTGCCTGAGTAAACAAACTGCAGCCCCACACACCGCCATCCTTCCCAGCTACAGGAAAGCTGTGCCTGATGTATGAAGCCATGTCCAACCTGGAATGAATGAACATGTTGCACCTTGTACAATCTGAATGGCAGTGAGCTATGCACATGAGAGACCTGAACCCCAACACTGACATACATAGGACAAGCTGTACAGAATGATCCATAACACAGAAGGCACCCCCACACTTCAGTAAACTCCTGGTACAGGTCAGCCAGAGTGCCACATATCGACACCCCTCAAGAGGCATCCTGATGAGTGTATGAGAGATGGTAGGCTACCCTGGGTATCACTGTTATGTCAGAGGTAGACAGAGGCACAGTATACCAACCATGACATATGTAATGGCAAACTCCAGTTACAATGTGTGTCGAAGGACAAACACACCCTGTGACTACCATCAGAAATGGCCTACGGAACATCGCTAGTGTTTGCCAATGTCCACCCATGTTATGGAATACAATAGCAATGTTGGACAAGCCTGGTGTAGGTAGTCCATATCTGAACATATTGCAACATGGTCATATGTGCACAACTGGCCCCTACACAGTCTGTTGTGCTCACTATGAAGATGTCAAGCAGTGATAGGACTAAAGCCCAGGATACTGTCCACTACAGTGAAAGTACCGAACCAGTACACTATACGGTACTACAGTGTTAGGTCATTATGAAAGTATGTTGAGAACTGTCTGCAAAGTATCCCATGCAATTCCTGCAGGCACAGTATAATCCCTGTTGTGGCAGACACGAAGCAGTTGGCCAGTTAGTACACAACATGACACCCAGCACACAATCATAAACGTGCGATAATGTCGAAGGTCACACACACACAAATATGTGTTGGACTTCAGAGTGCAACATATGGAAAGCTCACACTGGGCATGCTCGCACACTTTGATAAATGAGGCATATGTCAGACAACATGCCATGGAAAGGCTGAACTGGGCATGCTCACACACTTAGGCCATATCTCCGTGTAGCAGTTGGCCACACATATCTGGTATTTGTACGTGTCAGTCCAGGAAACAACCACAACACAGCAATCAGCCCAGTGCACACAGTAAATGACCACAGAGACATAAGTGATATAGTGGATCGCCGTCATATGCAAACATCTGCCACAGATACACAAGTTGGTCATAGGAACAGGGAATGCTATGGCAATAAAGACCTGCAAACAGTAGAACAGCACAACAAATATTGTGCATCCGACAATTGAACATATGGGTGTAGAGGTCAATACTAGGCTTCTTGCCCTAGGGAATGACAGCTCAGCCAGAGTGTGTTTGGCATCTGCATCCCCATAATAGTAGGCTACCGTGCCACTGTAAAGTAGGTCATAGAAGGCAAAATGTGAGGCTAGTGAGCTGTGCCTCTGTCAAGCAGGGGCACCGTGGAGGTCTCAGGGATTGAATGTGCTAAGCCACAGCCATGTTGTCGGTGTGTGATGTGAGAGGGTTGCCGAGGATCTCTGACAGTAGGTGTCCGTCAATAACAGACTGAGGGGAGCCCTATCTGCATTCTCTGGACGATTCCACTGTCAACACTGTGTTGTAATGAGTATGTGTGAATGAAGTGTCATGCTGGAACCGTCCACAGATGTCCTCCCTCTTTGGGCTACAGCTCTGCAATGTATTAGGTCACTCTGTCTGTTGAACGGTGCATATATGGCCGGTGTACAGCTGACAGGTGTCTTGTTGTGGAGCAGTCATGGGTATATGTGGGATAGCATGACCAATGCAAACTGTACACATGCTCATAGGATGCAAGTGTCAAGGATTATGCTGAGTGGCCAGTATAGTCCTCCAGCATGGGTCCTCTGAAGTCATCCACCCCAGTCTACACAAGTGTAGAGTCTGCTTGTGCTAAACACAGTTTGTGTGCAGTGGCAACCTTGCCTGGGGGTGGAGATGAGATATGGATGTCCAGGGAAAGGTGGTCATGGTCAGATATCAACAATGGTGGTCTACCTCTGGTGTGGAACAGTGAGTACTCACGTTGCAGATGGACAGGTGCAATATGTATTCACCCATGTGGCTGTGGTGTGTGGTTCTGCCATAGCACATGGACCCACAAATTGTAGTGGTGGTAGGGTAAAGTGGTAGAGGCCTGAGTAGTTCTCACACACAATATGCCTGTACCTGATGTTAACAACTGGAATGGTGTATGTGAATACCTGCATATCCTGGCACTGTTCCCAGGGAAGCTAAGTGTGTGTCCTGGATGTGGGTGTGGTGTTCTGGACTGGTTGTATTGTGTATTACAGGTCCTGTGGTCCCAAAGCATGGTATAGAACATAACCTGCCAGTGCGATGTGCATATCTGACCCTGACGTAGGTGGCTGCAAATGCATATATATGCTATCCCCCACCTGACAGGTAGTACTACATCTACATACCTCTGTGGAAATAAAGATGTCAGCACCCTAGAAATACTACAGGTGTAAAACGGATACCCAGTAATTTGGATAGTGCGCTCTGCTAATGTGTCTCCCTCAAGCGTCATAATATAGTTAGGTAGGGGTTCGAATCCTGCAAATGCTCTGTGTGTGTGTGTGTGGGTGAGTGGGGTTTGTGTGTGTGAGAGGGAAATGTCCCTTTTGGCAACTGGGAAAACACACTACAGGATGCACGTTCCCCTTACTAAACACTGATGATGTCAGCACCCTATAAGTACAGCAGGAGAAAAGAAACCTCCCAGTAATACGAATAGCGCTCTCTGCTAATGCATCCATCTTGAGTGTCATAACATAGTTAGGTGGTGGTTGGAATCCTGCAAGTGTGTGTGTTTGGATGAGGGGGGTTACTGTGTGTGTGCAAATATGTGTGAGGGAAATATCCCTTTTGGCAACTGGGAGAACACACTACAGGATACACACTCCCCTTTCTAAACACAGATGATGTCAGCACCCTATAAGTACAGCAGGAGAAGAGAAGCCTCCTAGTAATGCGAATAGCACGCTCACCTAATGCGTCCGTCTCGAGTATCATAACATAGTTAGGTAATGGTTTGAATCCTGCAAGTGTGTGTGTTTGGGTGAGGGGGGGTTACTGTGTGTGAGGGAAATGTCCCTTTTGGCAACTGGGAGAACACACTACAGGATGCACACTCCCCTTTCTAAACACAGATGATGTCAGCACCCTATAAGTACAGCAGGAGAAGAGAAGCCTCCCAGTAATGCGAATAGCATGCTCTGCTAATGCATCTGTCTTGAGTGTCATAACATAGTTAGGTAGTGGTTTGAATCTTGCAAATAGGAAGTGTGTGTGTGTTTGGATGAGGGGGGTTACTGTGTGTGTGAGAGAAATATCCCTTTTGGCAACTGGATGCACACTCCCCTTTCTAAACACAGATGATGTCAGCACCCTATAAGTATAGCAGGAGAAGTGAAACCTCCCAGTAATGCGAATAGCACGCTCTGCTAATGCATCTGTCTCGAGTGTCATAACTTAGTTAGGTAGTGGTTTGAATCCTGCAAATGGCAAGTGTGTGTGTTTGGATGAGGGGAGTTGTTGTGTGTGTACAATTTTGTGTGAGGGGAAACCCCCCTTTTGGCAACTGGGAGAACACACTACAGGATGCACACTCCCCTTTCTAAACACAGATGATGTCAGCACCCTATAAGTACAGCAGGAGATAAGAAGCCTCCCAGTAATGTGAATAGCGCACTCTGCTAATGCGTTTCTCCTGAGTATCGTTAGGTAGGAGTTTAAAACCTGTAAATGGCATGTGTGTGTGTTTGGATGTGGGGAGTTCGTGTGTGTGCATTTCCGTATGAAAAACATGTTAGTTTTGGCAATCAGGAGATCACACTACCTGATGCACATTACCCTTTCAAAATACTGATGTTGTCAGCACCCTATAAGTATAGCCAGAGAAGAGGAACTATCTAGTAAACCGAATAGTGCACTTTGCTAATGCGTCTCTCTCACGTGTCATGACCTAGTTAGGTAGTGGAATGAATCCTGCAAATGGCAAATGTGCATGTGTGTGGGGGTAGTAGGGTGTGTGTAAATGCAAGTGTGAGAGAACAGATCCTTTTGGCAAATACTACAATACACCAGATGCTGCATACTCCCCCAGTAAACACAGGGGATGTCACCACACTATCAGCACAGCCAAACAGGGCTAGTTGGCTAGTAATGCCAGTAGTGTGCTCTGCTACTGTGTCTATTAGCATTGTCAAAGTACAGATAGGTATGTTTTGGTAACCCACAACTGTCACGTGTGGTTGTGTCACACAGTATGACCTTGTGTGGGTGTTTGTACATAACAATGCATGCCATTGCCTAAACCAGCAATGGCATTGCACACATGATGTATGTGTGTGACACATACACATAAATACCTGTGACCTGCAGTAGTTACCATGTCTGACACATGCTTCATGTGGATACATGGTATTTGCAATGTATACCAATATGACTGTGTCTTACTGTGCAGGGTCCGCACGTGGTATGTCCCTATACAGTGTGGGTGTCTATGGTGAAAGACCTACAGCAGGGGATACACATCTGGTCTGGGCCATATAGTGTACATGTAGTCGATGTACAGGTGCTGCATGTTCCCACCTGTTGTGGTAGTGGTAACATGTCATTCTACTGCAATTCGGTGACCACATGCTGTAAACTCTTCAACTAGTGTGTTGTAGCTACAGTAATGCTCACACACAATGTTTGGCTGGATGCAGTACGGCCTTATAAACACAGTTCATGAGACTGTCATATTTCTGGTGTTGTTATGGTGGATAGGTGGTCTTCCTCTGTATGTGAGGGTTGTGTGTGCCAGGCTATGAACCAGATGGCAGTCCAACACACTGTCAGCTGCACATGAGTAGGCCCTGATGGTTTGTGCTGTGCCAACAACCTGGAGGTGTGTGTATCTGTGTTACCTTGGGATACCACCCCCCTATCCATGTGTGTTACATGTGTAGGGGACGACAGGCATGGTATGGGGCATAACCTGTCAGTGATGGGTAACACCTGTGAGCCATGAATCATGAATCTGGTACTGCACAGACATTGCAGTTCACCATGCTGAGGGCAGTGTCTGGTGCATGCATCTTCCGGTGTACACTGCTGTTGTTGTGTAGCAGCACAGTTAGTGTCCTAGCCTGTGTGATACCCACGGAGGTCGCTATGTAAACCATGCCCTGCAGCATAAGGCAGTATGTGTGTACCAAGGAGCTTTGCCTTTATACATCGGGCCATGGGTGTCACGTGCAAGATGTCCCGTGCACATCATTGTGGCTTCCCTAGCATGTAAGCACACATTGACAGCCAGTGGATACTCTATGAATGACAGTGGAGACTGAGCATAATGTAGACATACAACACCCTTCCCACATATAGTGGTAGAATACCTGGTGAGGGTATGTTGGCAACCAACATCAGGCTCATACTGGCCTGTGCCACATGCTGAGAGATCCATTCTATGTTCCCTATCATGTAGTCCAGGGAGGTATGTCTCAGGCAGCCACACTGGCATGGTCAATGAGTGAGTCATATCTGTCCATGCCTCTGACTGACCTGTATGCATGTGTGCTGTGGTGGACCATAGTGCCCCTGAGTCATATCACTGTGACCTTCACCAGATACAGCCTGTTGAGCGGGATCCCAGTGCAGCACACAAGACAGGTACCTGACACATCTGTAGCAGGTGTGTTGTGTAGCCCTACAGGCTGTGAGTGTGTGGCACAGGGGATGTGCATGCCATGTGTGGCATGTGCTCTGTTTCGACGGAACATATGCCTGTGTGCCAGCTGCGGAGGTGTGTGATGCCCAGGCAGGCTGCTATTCTGAGTCCCCATGTATGCCCCAGTGTGTTCAGCATGCTGTCAGTGTGTGTCAATGTCTGACTGGTATTGTCGTCACTGTAATATATTATATTGATTTATTTATTTATCCTACATTTGTTGACTGGGATAGCCCAACTGGATGCATGTCCATTTCCAGGGGAGGCCCGTGGAGACAAGCTACGAGGGTATCAGATACAGCATTAAATAATACTAGCATTACATATTACAAACAGATTATTTACAGAGATTACATAAGTAAGCAAGTCAAACATGTTCCACAGGTTAATGTTAGACCTGAGCACAAGTCAGGATTAAATTAAAATTACACAGTAAAGTGGTTCACAGAAGTTACACATTCAAGTTAGCCAGGCTTGATACATTGACATAGCCAGTTAAGTGACAAATGTTGTTTGAGTCTACTTTTAAAATGACCTAAGGTGGACAGTAGGGTAATATCAGCTGGAAGTGAGTTCCAGGATCTACTTACAGGGTTTGCAAAGAGAGAATCACTGGCTGTGTTATTAAACTTGCTAGTCTGAAGTAGTACTTTGTTAGAGGATTGATGCGGTCTAGGATTGTTATAGGGGGTGATAATATTTGAAGTGCAGGAGTATTGTCTGGATTATAGAGGATTTTATAGGCCATAATCAGTTGGTTATACTGTATTAGGCTGGGTATTGCAAGCCAACCAAGCTGATTTAGATTGATGCAATGATGTGTCCTAAAAGGCAGCCCAGTGGCAAACCTGGCAATGTGGTTGTGGCAAATTGAGTGTTTGTTAAGGACAGTCTTGTTCATATTCGAGAGTAGAGGGGATGCATACGGAAGGGTTGAAACAAGGTGTGAGCAAGCTATGGCACCTTTAGCTGGAGGGGCTAGGAAGGCTTTAATTCTGTAAAGTGACCCTAGTTTTCTATTGATGGCTATGATAATCTGGTTAACATGTATGTCACATTTGAGATTATTGTCTATGATGACACCTAATAGTTTCGGAGATGGGTCAGGGGAGATTATTGTGCCATCAGTTGATGTTATGGTAACGGTGAAAGTGGTAGACCTACGTGTTGGTGAAATAACAGCAGTTTAGTTTGATTGGGATTTAGGATCAGACGATGTTCAGAAAGCCAGTTTGCTATTGTATTAAAGGTGGTCTGGGTAGCTGACCATAACTCTACTGGAGATGTGGCTGAGCAGATCAGAGTAGAGTATTCAGCATATTGGATACAGCTGACTTTTGGGATGACAGTATAATGGTCGTTAATGAAGATGGAGAACAGCAAGGGCCCTAGTATAGAGCCTTGTGGTACTCTGAGGGTGTTAGGTAGAAGGTTAGAGAGTTTGTTCTGCCAGAGGCCAGCCTGCTGTCGACCATGCAGGTAGGATTGAAACCAGTGGAAGGCTCCAGTATCTAGACAGTCTTTGCAGGGTGTGGAGTACAAGTTGGTGATCAACCATATCGTATGCCTTTGAAATATCCAAAAAGAGGGCTGCGGATATATAATTATTGTTGCAAGTATGGCTTATGGTGTTAGTAAAGGCTAGGAGGCCTGATGTAGCGCTGTGATGAGGACGTAAGCCATGCTGAGTGTCTGCCATAATGCGAGTTTGGATTAGGTGGTGCATGACTTGTCTATGATGAAAGTTTCCATAGTCTTTGCAAGTGGGAGAGTATAGCTATTGGCCTATAATTGGAGACTTCAGTAGAGCTACCTCCTGTGTGAAGTGGGATTACATATGACATTTTCCAGATGGTGGGAAAGTTAGATTCTAACATGGTTCCTTTGATTACCTTTGAGACGGGGTAAGCAATAGCATCATCTGGCTTTGATAGGTACTCGGCAGGGAGTTGATCAGCAGAAAGTATAGTGGGTTTCACTGTTACAATCAAGGTACGGAGAAGTGAAGTGGCGACTGGTTGGCAGCTGGACGCAAGTAGTTTTCTAGGGGTGCTACTTTCAGGACCAGAGGAGCTAGGAGGTAGATGGCTAGCTAGGGCCTGAAATGTCTCAGTAAAGAACTGGTCAAAACTATCAGGAACATCTTCAGGGGTATTATCAATAGTAGCAGCAGGGATTGGGGTTGCCATTTGTCCTGGACGTAGTATATATGACATGCCACCTGACAGGGTATGGCATTACTGGGTTCAGAGAGACCAGTCCCCAGATTGGCTGTGTGGTGGCATCCCACACATGTGTTGTACGTTCCTGGCCAAGGGTGATGGCTGACTGCATACATGTGGCAGCTGTGACAATGACACATGACTCACATAAACCACAACTGGACCATAGAGGCTATTCACAGGTTACCTTTGCACATGTTACCCTAGTAGTGTGATTGCCATGGTGAGTACCAACACATAGGGCCAATGGGGAACAACATACTGAAGGTGTGTATGTGTGGGTGTACCGCTACTGTTTCATAGCACTGACATATATGACTGCACACGTGGGTAAATGCCAGGTAAGACATGTACAATGTGTCACAGGCAAGGTACATGCGTACAGGACAGACAGTGATGTTCTGTCATGTGTAAAGTTGACATACGTATCGTACGCTATGCAGATGTCACTAGAAGTCTACAGAAGCACTGTAACTCTGCATTGCAGGTGTAAGCAGTGTTCCAGGGGACCCCAAGCAAACATGAATGCAAACAAAGCTACAGTAAACAGGGCTGGAAGTAGTGCATTATACAACAAAGAAGGGGTAACAATAACAGTAAGTAACAATGCAAATATGTAGGCACTATCAACATGTACCCAGGAATACGCAGCACAGATGCCCATGGTAGAACCGATATTATGTCATACTTATTTGTGATTTGGATTACATCGGTACTGCATACATATCTACATGCGTGAACATCCACATGGCATAGTCGTTGTGGGCAACTTGACACCATTACTGTACATGTCCACCATTGCATATCACTACTTGCGTTAGCTTTCCCCCTGTGCTACCCATGTATGCGGCTATCTGTTGACAACCTTACCACCGGCATGCAATTATGTGCAGCTGTTATACTTTGGTATGTACTATGGGTACAGATAACAATTCAGGACATTCATACAGTTACTGCAGCAGGCATGCTGGGATAAACACACAGTCATAGCAGCACACTGTACTGTTACCAACATGATACTACTAATACACTTCTATGTAGTCACCCTGTGCATCAGCAATGTGTTTACCTGTTCCGCAATGATGTTGGAGATTGCAGGAGGTGGCACAGTGTCATCATATGCACAGGGTGTGGATTAGGTATGCCTGAGTCAGCCACTGATACCACCAATTGACATGTGTGTGTATGTGTGTTGGTGTGGGGCAGCAGTACAGGGTGGGGCAGTGTTGGTGCAGTGTGTGCGTGTATGTGGTTGCCCTAGGTGTTAACATTTCGCATGTGTGTATGCACGCACACAGTTCCACCTCATGGCTGCCATATACAGGGGTTTGTGGACAGCCACAGACTGCACCTGGCAGGCCATACAGATCAGTGTCTGTGTGCACGGACACGGTACCTGTGCCTGGCAGGGGTGCTACGGACCATATCCAGTACAAAGCCAGACTGGGTGCTGTCATCAGAAGTGGGAGTGTGTTGACTGGACACAAGTCCCTGTTGGGACTGTCCAGAGCCACATGCACATGGTCTCCTGGGGCGTTCCTTTGACAGCACAGACCCAGCATTGCTGGGGCTGCTGCTGGCACTATGGGGGTGTGCACGAGCCTGTTGTCGTCCGTGCTGACTGCCAGCTGCTGCTGCTGCCGGCATATGGCCACGTTGACACCGCAAACGCCCACCATTGCCCTGGCTCATGGACATCTGGTTGTGGAACTGCTGTAATATGTCCCCACAACGTCTGTCTATGACATCGGTGAAGTTACAGATAGCATCCGCAATGTCATGCATACTGTCTGTCATGGCTGTGCGACATGCTCTGAGCTCCCTCAGACCCTGTCTGGTGTACCTTTCCATACGTGACTGTGCCTGCATGACAGTCCGAAACATAGCTGAGGTTGACAGACCTCTTTGGGCATGTCGGCCAGGGGCAGTATGCCCACGGATGCCCCCACGAGAACCCATGGGCAACTGTCTGTGTGATACCATCGGAGGACCCTACCCATGGCTGCTGTGTGGGGATGCATGTGCCACAGGTACCACATTACCCTGGTCTATGCCCACTCTATCCTGTCCATCACCTAGGGACAATGGTGACAAAGGATGTACAGGCAGGATGACTGTGCGCAATGATGGGGTTGACAGCTGTGTACTGTCAATTGGCTGACCAATGGCAGACCCTGACACACCTTCCTGTACCATTACACAAATATCATCATTACCAGTAGACATGGCACAGGATTCAGGTTCCCTGCTGCAGGTCACCAGAGCAGCCCCAGAACCTGTGGGATGAAGACAGGAAACACAGTTTACAGTCTCCAGACATTGTTACCAGTGATGCACTTATACACACATGCACACATGCACACATGCACACATGGACACATGCACACAGGCACACATGCACACATGCACACGTGGACACATGCACACGTGGACACATGCACACGTGGACACATGCACACATGCACACGTGGACACATGCACGCATGGACACATGCACACGTGGTCACATGGGCACATGCACACATGCACACATGCACACATGCACACGTGGTCACATGTACACATGCACGCATGCACACATGCACACATGCACACGTGGACACAGGCACACATGCACACGTGGACACAGGCACACATGCACAGATGCACACGTTGACACAGGCACACCTGCACACATGCACACATGCACACATGGGCACAGGCACACCTGCACACATGCACACATGCACACCCCGCAGTATACACACAGAGCACTACTGAGTTACACTACTGTTACTAGCATTATCAGGACTATTATAGGTTATGTTAAACACACTCACCAGCATGGATGGCCTGTCTTGCTGTAACCCTGGAGGGACCTGCAGAAATGATGAGATTAATGTCAGTGGGCACAACTGTGCCATTGATATTGCATATGATACAGTGTACAGAACAGTCAGGTGTACATATGGCATATTACCTGCACGCTCCATGTCGTGCTGTTGTGTGGAACCAGCCTCCATCATAATGCAGGTGTACTGCTGTTGGTGTTCCGGGGCTGGAGCCACAACACTTAGGAGTAGCCCCTCCAGTCTGGTGAGGGGGGGATGTGTGGCCACCCCACCTCCTGTGGTGACCTGTTGCCTGTGGATATCTGATGCACGCTGCCGGACACTTCGGATTAAATCACTGCAGTGATGTCGTACCTGCTCATATGTCCTGTTATGCGTGCCAATATCATTTACCCTACAGACAAGGTCTTGCCACAGTGCGGCCCTCTCCTGCTGATTCTGACTGGTGCGGAAAACAGGATGTCATACTCCCGCACCAGGCTCTGGTGGATCTCCTCATCTTCTGCCACAGAGTAGGTGGGGTTACACTGTCACGCCATCTTCCTGGAAGAGAATACAGACAGGATATCAGCAGACCATGTCAGCAATATATGGCACACATACTATACATGATACTCATGTGTAGTGATATACTACTACTCCCATATGTTGCATGTGTGTGTGTCGTGGTGGATACACAGGTACATGGCCAGATATCAGTGCTCAGCCAACACCTGTGCAACAATACCTGCCACATTCCACACAACATAGTAGCATGCTCCATCGGTCAGCACACACTGACAGGTGCAATGCACAACCTCACTCTGGGGGTTCATCCCAAGGTACTGTATGTGGGACACCATCCACTACTGTGTTGTGGACAGACGTTACTCGGCCTGGATATACATATCCCACCACCACCACCAGCACAGTAGACTACTTTGATATGTATGTGATTAGACAGTTATTCATTTGCTGGGACTGAGATGGTATCCATGCAGCACACTGGGCCAGTGGAAGCCACAAGCCACACTGCTGACCCCTTTGCAAATGCTTACCACGGACATGCCATGGATTGCATGGAATTTGCACACACATGTCTAACCCAGACCCTATGCACAAAGGTTAGGCATCCTGTCCGGTGGACCCCAGACAGAGGCAGATTGTATACCAATAGCAGGAGGCTACTGCAAGACAGAGCACATTCACATTAAGGGGAAGGCATCTGTGGTCAGCACTGGTACTACACTACGGTCCGTCATAACAACAGCCATGGCCTACTCTGGGAGGGAAATGGACACAAACACTATGGATGACCACAAGGCCTTCTTCAGTTATGTTACACATATGGACCACATGCCTCAGATATGCTCTGTGTTAATCCACACATGCTTAACATTCACCAAACACACGGATATTGGCAACAATCTTGCAGACATGTTCGGTGCACATATCCCCCCTCCTTCTCCCCCACCTTTAAAATATTTATCCCAGCTGGATGTAACCTCCCTATCATCTCACATGTCCAAGTGAGGGCCGCCCTCAACAGAGGAGAACACACAGCATCACTGTGACCTCGTGGTACCCCTGGATGTGTGCTACCGGCACTCCGAGAGGACATACCACCGCATATAACACTGATAGTTTATCTTTGCTGTACTACAGGATATGTACCTGGACAGTGGCATACAGCAACAGTGGTCCCACACCACTAAGGGGGCACCTCGACTGACCCTGGGAATTACCACATCATATGCATAACGGGCCTGGTCTGCTAAGCTATGGAATTATGCAGTATGGGATGCATATGCAGTGACATCGGGTACCTGCAGACACTTGTTCCCAGCCAGTGTGCCTTTGGGATGGGCTGATCCTGACTTTTGAACCTGGCTGACCTTTCAAAGCAGTCACTACAGCCATTGCTGGGCCAACGCACAGACAAATGCTGCCAGGATCATGGCCTATGACTGATTGACATGTGATGTATGGTCATACCCTTTTGGTGGAACTACGTACACACAACATATCACATGGACATACCTATGGATACAGACCTATGACACATTTGGAGGGTTCACAGTATGCACACTATTAACCTGCTACTTTGCATTACCTCTGTTTGTCACAGCTGGTTGCTTTACCACAGCTTCTGCTTGCTGCTGCTACTGTCAGTGCTGACAGCTTCGGGTGACAGTCACAGTGTCTGATTTTTTTTTTTTTTTTTTTCTCTCTCTCTCTCTCACTTCTTGCTCTCCCTCTGTCTGCTTACAGACAATGCAATGAATGTATTGCATGTGGGGAGTGTTAGCACTGGATGCTTTTGTAGGTATCTTCATAGGTCCATGTGATGGCCTCTGCACCAATTGTAAGCCAGCATTTGCTAATTGCATACAGCCAGTTGTGTACTGATTGCAGTTCTCACTGTGATTTCAGGTCAGTGCTATAAAAGGGTATGTGGGATAGGTGTTTCCTTTTCAGATTGTGAGGGCGGGGACCAGGCTGGTATGCTGTGGACAGTGTTCTGTGAGTGTAAAGGTTAGTTTCTCTCTCATGCTTCAGGCTGTGTTGTATATTCACAATTCTCCATTCCTCTCTCATGTTCCCTGTAGCAAGTGTGTATGCACATTGACTCCTACAACTATATATATATATATATATTTATATATATATATATATGTACATATGCATACATATATCTATGTACTTTAACTGACCTTATTATCTACAAGCTGCCAACTAGCATGACTGTTTCTGTTCACACACTACTATTATGGAAATCCAGTAGTTTTGACAGTAATTTTAAATGGCATGCTTTGTGTACTACACATCCTATATTCCATTTACATTCATCCCTACTATTACATGTTATATTTATTTTAGCACAATGTTTTTGTATAAGAGTCATGGCTTAGTGGTAGGTCGTACAGACTAGTGATTCCAAGGTCCTGCGTTGGGGACTGACAGTGGAATTTTATTTTGCTTTTGAACTGTGTACAGGACCTGTCAATCAAAGTGACTAAGGCACGTTTAAGCAGTTGTAACCGGGTTAGCGCTGGTTTGCGCGGAGCTCACGCATGCGCACTGGTGGTTAGCTGTGTGCACACACGCGCACACCCGCTTACAACTGCTTAACGGTGCTTACTCTGGCGCACACCTGCGCTATTTTCTTTGAAAGAAAAGAAAATGGGGAGACAGGAAAGTGGTGAAAAAGGGGTCATAAAGAGGGTAAGACAGTAGGGAAACAAGCTTGGGATGTGCAGGAGGGATGTAGGTAAGGCCCATAGCTGCCCATTTCTTCATCAGCAACAGCTGTGCATATGTATGTAATTTGGTGTGACATTTGAAACCTTCCACCCCTGAGAGAGGTGTCAGGACAACAATAATACTTGTTGTACAGTCAATTGTAATAGATAGGTTCCATGTCCAGCAGACATGTGTGTGGAATGGGCAGCTATGTATGGGGCATAATTTTTTTGTGGGTACAGAGTGCCCTTTTTTTTTTTTTTTTTTTCAGGTTAGAGTGGTATGTTAGGTGAAAGAAGTCGGTACAGCTGGGGAGGTAGGTTGTGTAGGTAAACAGACAAGACAAACAAGACGCATACAGGGGCGGTGTATGACACGTGTGGGGGGTTACACAATTGACGGGGATAGAGGTTTGGATATCCAGAGCCCATGAGTCCACAGATGGCAACAATGGAACTGATATCCCCACCTGTAGGCAGTTGCCACTGTTCCTTCACTGCCCAGGATGGGGCTGTGCTGGGGGCTGTGTAGGCGGGGCAACAGGCATGCCCGTTAGTTGCACCACCCATGCCTCGAGTTGGCGTAGGGGCTCAAGAATAGAGTCCCGAATCTCCCTACGCACCACAGTCCGAACGCTACGGAGGGTGAGTGGTGGTTCTCTTCTGGCCACACTTGCAGGGGGGGGGTGAGCCCCATCCCCTGCAGCGCTTCCACCCGCAAGTGGCACAGGGCCCCCGGAGGAGGGTCCGGACTCGGCACTAGTGCCAGGTGCACTCGCCAGCTGAGGTGGGAGAGGTGGGTCCGCTGGAACCCGCCTTCCCTGTCGTCCTATGTTTTGCATTATGTCATGACAGTTTGGGTTAGTGACATATAATACCATTCACAATTAGTTGTAACAGCATGCATTAGTATTCCCATTAACTAAACACCCAGATATTCACACCATTGAACAGCGTGCATAACACATGCATAATTTGAACAGAAATACACAGTCCAACAACATGCAGGATTAATTGATGGCAACAGGCCATCAGGTGCGGATGTATGAACAGGGCAGATGCATCAACAGACATGCAGATATATATGACCCAACAGGACAAACGTCCAGGGGTGTTCATTGTGATTGCACATACCATTTTCACGTGGAATGGGTTATACGTGGTTATAGGGTGGGGTAAAGAAAGTAATATTAACACCTTCGAATAACAATACATATGCTGTACATTTCTAATAGCTACAGTTATATACACACTACTGTTCTAACTACAGTTTCCTATATGATAACTATTTCAACTTGGTGATAGGACTGTTACTGCAACATCAATATACATTTTAGTGTTCTTCATACACATTCATATCTAGCTTTGTTCAGCTACATCATCTTGCTAGATTTGCTTTATATAGCTGTAGACAAGTGTGGATGTTTGGTATATCAGACAATCATCCTATCTGCATATTTCAGACTGAGAGCAACATATCCAGATTTTGGGATACACATTCCACATGCAGCAACACTTTGAACAGATTTCGCTGTTTGGTTTTGAATCTCACATGCATTTCATTCTGTCTTGACTGCAGTATACTTTATTCAGGGGTTATTACTACTGTATTGCTGGATTCATGACACTTTCTCACACTCTCTCACTTGCTTTCATTTTACTATTCAGGATGGTACTTACTTCTAAGCTTTATTGACATGTTTTACCTGTAGTTATTACAATCCTTTCCAGCAGTCTCACTTCTGTCATGTTTCAGTATTTCCACAGGGATATATTTCACACATGTAATTTCATCATCTTCTGCAGCTATACTTCTCAGCCTGCTGCAGGTTGTGTACTATTTTCTTACAGGTAGGGCATTTTCATTTCAGAATATATGTCAGACAGTTTCATTTTTCGGTTTAACTTACAGGCTGAAATACACTTTTGTAATCAAGCATGACTTGCAGACACTTTCACACTGTTACTTGCAGATTTTATTCCTTACTGACTACACTGCACTCTTTTGCTGACTGTCATACTTTTATATTTCTTTACGGTTACTGGTAGTGGATTACTGACCTGCCTGGTGGCGCAACCGCACCAGCCTATCGCCATAGGCTCTGCGGTTCGCAGAACGGACACCTGCAGCTGTAATATAAATGAAGTAATATTGGAATACACATCTCCATAATATCAGCTAGTTTAATTTCTTACATACATAATTAAATGTTACTTACTCAGTAGTGGGGCGTTGGGTGTTTGCCGGGCCTCCTGGATCCAAAGGTTCAGCTGGTCCTGCTTGCGTCTCTTCAGGTCTGCATGGTGGTCACGGACCTGCTCACCAGTCCTTGGAATCCCTGTGGCACTGGTGAGATCATGAGCCAACCGGTCCCACTCCTCGGCCCTGTATGCTCCCCAGAGGACCTGGCCCTGCATGAGTTGGGCCTCATGATTATGGACTAGGAGCCAGACCATGTACCTGGACTCCTCAACACCCCACCTCTGTGCTCGGTAGCAACTACCCTCTCCTACTCCTGTCATTCTGCCTGCAGGTCAGTTCTACAATCATTTATGTTGTGTATTCCCACCTATGGGGCTTATATAGTCCGTTTTTCCCGCACATATCTGTGATTGGCCATTTTGGAATTGTATCAACTTCAGTAAACCTGCATTGTCATGCTGTAGTTTGTATTCATTCCTGTATATTAGCTATTATTGCATTTCATGGTACTGCTGTCATGGCTTAGTGGTTCTGTACCTTGACTATGGTGTATAGTATCCTGGGTTCAAACCTGGCCACTGCTTTTTATTTTTCATGACTGTCTAGACATGCTGAGGGGTGTGTCTGTGTAAAGGCAGTTTTGATATGGCTTGCTCAACGTTGCCCGTCGGTTAGCTTGCTTGCACGGTGCGCAGCTCCGCATAAGCGGGCACGCTGGTTTAAGCCTCATTTGGCTATCGGCACGCATATTACGCTCAGCTCAGTTAGGGGCACATAGATTTAGTGTGTTAGACCACTGCTCAGCTACGGGCACTCATTTTGCACCAGTTAAACCACTGCTCATCTACGGGCAGATGCACTCACTCTGTTAAACTGTAGCTCAGCTATGAGCACATCTGGCATTTTTTATTCTTTTGTTACCTCACATGTCTTCAATATAAATGGGCTATTTCATTACATTTTACATAAATTGTGGTTTAATGTGTACATATTTGTCAGGGACTTGTTTCCTGCTTATTTTGCAAAAAAAAAAAAAAAATTGGTGTTGTTGGGGCTCGAACCATGACTGCCTGCTATTCAGCCAACATTTCTACCGCTACGCTATTGCTTCCTGGCTTATTTTGCATATTTAGTTCTTATATGCTTTCCCACTGACTGCTAACTGTAGCTGCGCTACTGGCACGCCCGCGCAAACGAGCGCACTCACGGTTAAACATTTTTACAATTTAAAAAAATATATAAAACATGTTTATTTATATGTTTTCTGTTCATAGTCTGTGGGGGCATGTGTTGTGTTCTGTTTATTCACATTTCCGTGGACTCTGTCGTGGGTGCTTACTTTGGGTACTTTTCCTCTTCTGGGGGCGTGTCCGCTTACAGGGCTCGGCCTACGGACACGCCCCCTACTGTCTTACACGGACCATGTTGGCCTTAAGTGTGATTCAGCATGCTCTCATTAATATGCAGAGCATGCTGACATCACTCCGTTTAACTGCAGCCTCCGTGTATGAGTTATAACTCTTACATGGAGGCTTCGTGAATCCTGCCCAAACACATAGCTCAGTGTATTAATGAAATGGTTTCTACTCTGTCAGTGTACTGGGCAGGTTGTTTAATGCCTGTGTGGGGTATACATGTTTTACACTGAACAGTATCCACTCTACAAATGCAGAACATATCCCTGAGATGAGTTTTTTTTAATGACCCCTTAATTTGTGCTCCGTCTGGTTGCATTTCCACACTTTGAGACAAACATTTACATTACAGGCAAAATCTTAAATGGCCATCTGACATCATGTGGGCCTTTGCTGAGATATACATCAAAGAGAAGCATATCATATAGATAATCTTATGGAACTGGGAGTAGAGACATTAACATACTGAAAAAGATGGTGCATGTCTTTGTCTGCAAACACTGCATACAAGCCATTTCTTTGAATCTGTTCTGTATTTTTTCCACCTCACAAGCTCAAGGAAGTTCCTTTCCTGACAGTAAATTAATTTGATATCTACAGAGGGCATTGGGTATGCAGGCAATAATACACATGCAAATTTTATGTATGTGCACCTTGCTGGAAGAACAGTAGCAAGGGGGGGGGGCAAAGGGGGGGACTGCATCAGGTATAAGTTATCAGGGGGCATAATCAGCACTACAGTTGACATGCTGATCTCTCCTTGTAAGTAATCATGACCACAGTTTTTTAAATAGTCATTTAATGCAGAAATTTAACTAAGCAAATTAACAAAAGACTTACATTGATACCTAACAGATCTTTTTTGAGTCTCAAGATGGTCTGTTTTTTTCTCTATAGTCAGTGAACTGTGGCAAAGAGATATCATATCCCTCCTACAGTGCTAGAGTTAGCACAACTTTGTTTTTGTGGTCTTCAACTCTGGTAAAACTCTTTTTTTCCCCTCATCTTCAAACTTGAGACGAGCACCAAATGGGAACATTGATTAGGACAACAAACAGCATGGTTACCTAGCTTACTGGTGCATGCCTTTCCATATGATCCGAGCAGCAAACAATAAGAAACCTATCTTGGTCTTGTAGGCCTTATTCAATTATGTACTCTGTGGATTAAGACTAGGTTGGACAAAACACCATGGCAAGGATTACTAACCATGTATATAGGCAAACCTTTGCATCATCTTGAAAAAAAAAACTTAGATGAGCAAAAAAAAATAAATAAATAAATAAATAAATAAATAAAGAAAATGTGCATGACTTATCAAGGAAGAAGAGACGTCTGACAGCATAAATACTTTATATATATAAATAAAATTACTACTGGAGATCATTAAAGTTAAATTGTGCTATAACAAAAGAATCTAGCCATAAAAATGCAAATTGCGTAACCTAAATTTCACACACAAATAAATTATTATTAAGGTGTACTACCTCTTATGGGGGCGAGGGTTGCTGAACAAATGCTGGCCTTCTCCAGCTCAAGACCAAGTAATGAGATCATCTCCCAGCCACACTCAGACACTTTTATTGTGGAATGGAATTTAAGAAAGCAATAATGCCTAACAGGGTAGACATTACAGGAAAATATTGGACCATCTAGGGGGTGTGGTTAGACCGATGCCGAAGGTAGTGACCTCACCACGAAAAGGTTCTTCTTTTCCTCATAATGTCTGTCCTGGATGGCATTGTTGCCCTTAAAAAATGGGATATTTGTGGATGTTCCTTTTACATGGTTTTGTAGTTTTTAGGATTTTGATGAAAAATAGTTCTTTCACCAGAATCCTTTTAATACAAGAGACACAAGCTTATGAAATTTTGGTTGCATATGTAGAACTATCACCCCAATTTGCTTGATTTTCATAGGTTTATGTAGACACACACACACACACACACAAACACACACACACACACACACACACACACACACACACACACACACACACACGCACACACACACACACACACACACTCTCTCTCGCACACAGACTAATAAACAAACAGTGACGCAGGCACACACACAAATACACTTGCTCACAGATTAATAAACAGTGACATACACACACCAATGATACACAAACATACACATACTCACACACACACAGACACACACACATACAGACACACACACATGCGCGCACACACACACACACTAACACACACACACAGTCACACAAACACAGACACCCTGACAAGCACACACACAAAAGCACATGCAGACAATAGGGACACACATCAGCAAAATACAGATATCAGTACACTTTCATAACAGGAACATACACTCATGCAATCTCTTTCTCTCTCACACACTCACACACACACACACACACACACACACACACACACACACACACACACACACACACACACACACACACACACACAGACACACTCTTGTCAAAAATTGTTTTATGTTAAAGTATTAAACAGAGGAAACAATGGGCCTTAAAAATGTTTCAGGCTCAAGCTGATAAATGCAAAGTATATGTTTAATATATATATATGCAAATTGTGTTATTATATAATGAGGAAAGAATGGTAAGTATAACAACTGTGACCCCCCCCCTTGAGGTGTATTCAAATGTCTATGTCACTTGCAATATAAAGGATTAATAACTGCAAATGCTTTTATATAGGGATTACTTGTGGGTAGCTCATATATATCTCAGGGATTCAGAAATACTGTGTCCACAGCCAAGCCAGCACTATTTGCACTGCATGCTTGATGAGCAGCAATGTTTATTACATATGCATGCAGTCAGGCTTTGGTACCCAATGAGCAACTTCTCATCATGGCCTCAGCACATCCAGAGGCTACATCATGTCACATCACCTCATGGGCAGACTTAAGTACAAGCATAAGAGGCAAACGTTCAAGGTGAATATGGTTAGCCCTGTTGAGTTTGCACACACAATGATGTAATGTACAGCAATAAATATACAGAGACATGTGCAATGAAAAGGACAACAGCAGTGATGCCTAAGGGTGGAGTACAGGTTATATACTACAGCAACAGAATCCACAGAGATGGGCATTAAAAAATGCAAAAGGAATTGTTCAGCAAAACATGTGAGAAAGGCGGTACAAAGTGGTTGGTATGACAATAAGTGAGTGTAGAATAATGTGAACGCTATACAGGGCAATATAGTAACAATGTATTGACCTGCACCAGTCCTGTCAACATCAGAGTGTGAGCAATAGACCTGTATAATGTCACTGTCATTTAAGGGTTCTATTCTATATACAAGTGCTGATCACATCACTCTTTTGTATACCTTACATTTCAGCTTCTTTAGTATTCAGTATTATTCTCTGCCATTTGGCTATTGCACCTTTGACTCTAGCTTTAGCCCTCTTCATTCAGACTTGTTTCTCCTCAATCACTTTTTCTAGACAGCTGAAGCTGTAAATCTGTTCAGGTATTTCCTCTTCTATCTCAGTTTTCAGCCTTTTCTGATTTATACATTTGCTTCTATGACAGCTGTTTTGTCTGTACTCAGCTTCACCCCATGTGCCTTCAGTTTTGCCTTCCATTCCCCTATCATTTGATGAAGTTCCTGTTCAGAATCTGCTTGTAATGCCACATTTTTGCACACAGTATCTTTGTTGATCTGTCTCCTCCAACTTCATACCACTATGAACAGTGATGAGCTCAGAGGCGAGCCCTGATGCACACCTACTCCAACTAGGGAAACCCTCTGCGAATCCAAACACTCTTTGTACCACTGTGTCATTGGGTCCATGTATGTATCCTGCACTAATTCTATCAGTATTTCTGGGACTTTGAACCGTCACAGAACTGCCCACATCAGCTTTCTTGAGATTTTGTCATATGCATTTTCAAGTGTTGTAATACTCAGTTGAAATCTTTGCTCATCTCCTCTTTACTATCTGGCTCTTCTGTATCAGAACTACTCATTGCTCATCCTTCTCTCATCTTACTTTCTACTATCCTGGATGTTTATTATCAATCACCCTTTCCAGCATTTTCATGTGGTGTGAAAGAAGTTTGATACGTCTGCATTGCCTACAGTTGTGAATGTCCCTGATGGCCTTCCACTCTGACACTAGAATGTTTATTGCCCAGTTATCTAAGGTATGCCTTTCTGTCCATACTGAATACTTTCCAGAGCCATTTATATTCTACCTCATCCAACATCTTGATCACATCTGCTGTGACTTCATCTGACCCTGGCGATTTTCCTAACTTAATTTTGCTTAGCTGAGTATTCCTTCCTTTTAATATGCTTTGCTTTGGGTTGCTGGCATCCCTTAATTTCTACTTCTCACTTTTTTTCACTCCTTTCTTTTGATAATTTTCTGGACATTCCACCACCAGCTTTTCTTACATACCTTATTTCCACACCTGGCATGGCTGCATATCTGTTCAATATTTTTCACACGTTGTTTTGAGACCCTGCCACTCTGCTCTTTTTTTTTTCCTGAGGTGCTAAAGCCTTAAGCATTTCCTTAAATTTTTAGCTTTAACTTTGGTCAACTTCCAGGTCTTCAGCCTAGTCTCTGTTGACCTTAGAGCATTTTCGGTCCACTGCTTGTAGCTGATTTTGGCAACCAGAATTTTAAGGTTTATGCTATCTTCTAACTCCTTCACTGGGGATGATTTTGCAATTTTTGATTCTACCTCAGTGTCATTTCCTTACTAGGAGGAAGTCTGTTTGCGTTGCATGTTGACTATTCTTGTATGTGAGCTTGTGATGTTCACTCTTGCTGAACCATGTGTTGACCACCATCAAGCCATTTTCCAGGATGAAGTCTTGAATGGCCTTTCCCTCTAATCATGTTGCCCCACCTCTATGCACTCAGGCAGTCTTCCTATCTTAGTCTGTCTGTTTTAATGTGAGCATTCAGGTACCCACACTCATATTGCCCTATTTAATCCAGAAGGTCCTACAGCTGCTGCATGAATGGAAAACCGTTTGTAAAGTTGGGAGCCTCTAGAGGGCATCCTGAAACACAGAAACTGAATGGCCAAAAGAACAGATTGTATGTACAAGGTCAGAGATGGCCATTTCTTAGAATTCTTAGAATATGCCCTTTTATCCAAGTCATGGCGATCTCAGAATTTGCCAGGTGCAGTGGGCCCTCTCCACCCCAAAAAGAAGTTTAAGAGTGATATTTGAGATTCACTCTTTTCCTTGTTTTTTTTTTGCCTTTTTTTTTTTGGATTGCTAGCACTTGGCATTTCAAGTGCTGCAATTTCACTGGGGAGCCTTCTGAATCTACTCATTTTCTTGCCACCACAACCCTATTATGGGACACGGGCCCTATCTTTACTTTGAAGTCTGATTGCCATTTAGCATAAATTAATTTTTAAATGGTTTTATTACATTTTTATAAAACATAATCAGTACAAAATTTGCAATCAGAAATGTACATACATATTTAAAAGCAAGAAAAAACAAACTAATCTTATAAATACAGAAACAAACAAAATAACTATTAACAAGAGTGTCCATCAGCCTTCTAGTTATTCCTGTTGTTGCATGTCTGTTCAATTCCACATTCTTTTTTTTTAGTTTTGCTTGTCAAACAGTTCTTTAAATTTTGTCCATACATTGAGGCAAGAGGTAATTCTGTTCATTCTCAATCTGATTGTAAGAACTTCTAGATGAGTTACTTTGGTTGCTGAACTTATAAATTCTTTAAACAAGAGGGCAGTTTTTTCCAGTTTTGTGTGATCACCTTTCTGGAGATGGTCAATTCAGTCCATAATATATTTCAGTCTTTTAACACAAGAGGGATTACGGGTATTAATAAGATTTAATGATTAGATAAAATAAATTTATCTCCAAAATGCCTGTAAAAAATTAATATTATTCCAAAAAGGAATCAAGACAGTGCAATAAAAGAACATTTGTTGCTAATATGCTTTAAGTTCTTTCTTGCATCCTCAACAAAGTTGTTTTTTCTTGTACATCAATTCAATTTTATGAGGGGTGAAGAAGGACTGATGTAAAAACTTCCATGTAAACAAATGCCATCTAAGAGATGAAGTAGTATGTTTAGATGATAATAGAAAAAATGTTTTGTCTTCTTCACTTGGTGGTCTATTATTGATTTGGGATAAAATAGTTCCAGTATATGTATCATTACATGTTTTAGTTTCCCTCTTTACCACTTTATATAATTTTGACGAGTCCATATCCCAAAGAATTTTGTTGCAATAAAAATATGATACATTTAATCAATTGTGTGACATGATCCCTTAACATTGGTTCCACTGACTTAATGTCTACTTCTATATATAGTCTACAAGATTGTACAATATATCTAACCACATATCTTTATCCAAATCATATTTATTCCTAATGTCATCTACTGAGTGCAGCTTTTCATCTTTCATTAACTGAAACCAGTACAACAGATTCTTCTCTTTAAAGGCAACAATTTTTTCTAAATTTGAAGTAGGGATATTGCTTTGAGTTTATGCTATAGAAAACATAAGAAAAATTGATGCCTTATAAGCCCGAGTTCTATATATAAAATTTCTAAAAGTGTTTAATATAGTCACAATGAAGTAAGAATCACTTGTTTGGTGACTTTTCCCTATAATGTAATATTTTAATAACCAAAATAAACTGTAATTTAATACAAGATATTTATTAGTATATCTATTACAGTTAGAATGCATAAAAAGGTTTCCTAAAAATTCTTTCCATCTAGCTGTATAAGTGTTGTTGATCCAAAGGCATATTGTTTTCATAACTGATGATAATGAATATAATTCTATGTCTGGTAGTCATATTCCCCCTACTTCCTAGTCTCCTATATGAAGATTTGATGCAATTCTTGGTTTGTCAGGTAACCAAAGAAATTTCAAAACTAAAGTGTTAAAATCTTTAATACAGGTTTTTATAGGATGTAATGTTAATGAGTGAAAAATATATATATAGGATTTTTGGCAAGATAATCATTTTGATGATAGAGAGTCATTCTTCCATTGTAAAGACAATTTTATTCCATTTGTCCATTATATTCTTTATCTTATTTACACGATTAGTATAATTATAATTTACTATATCTTTAATATTATTCATTATGGTTATTCCCAAGTAATTCATTTTCTTTTCTTTAACAATATATTCAAGGAACTTATTTTGAGATTTAATTCTTATTTATGTTTATTGATAAAATTTAGTTTTGTTATCATTACATTTAAACCCGATTTTCTTTGAAATAGTTCCATTGCTAAAAAAGTTGAAGATATAGATTTATTATCACTCAATTTCATCTGCAAACAACTGCATTTTAGAACTTGAATTCTCTGAATTTTAATACCTTTTATGTCTGTATTTGATCTAATCAAGTTAGCAAAAGGTTCCATAACTAGGGTAAAAAGCAGAGGTGAAAGAGGACATCCTTGTTTAGTTCCTTTTAATACTTGTATAGAATCAGAAGTAAAAATACCTATTTTGACATGTGCAAAGCAATTTGTATAGAGAAGATTAATAAGATGTGCAAAAGATATTCCTAGTTGACCAAGTCAAAAGCATTATTTATATCAAGACTCATTAATGTTAAGTTCTCATATGTGTTATTTGCATACTTAATTATTGTAATTATTCTTTTAATATTAACATAAGTATTTCTATTTAAAATAAACCCAGTTTGATCATCAATCATAGAAGATAGAATGTGTTTTAGTCTATCAGCATGAATTGCCATGAATAGCTTATAAAGTACATTTACAAGTGAAATGGGTCTGTATGAAGAGCACTGAGTAGGATCCTTGCTGGTTTTTAAAACTGGAGAGATAAGGATATATTTCCAAGAAGGAAGAACTTTAGTTAAGTCCTTAACTATAAAAAGAAATGTATATAATATGTGTATGGCTTCTTTAGGTAACAGCTTGTAAAGTTCAGATGCAATTCCGTCATTACCTGGTGCTTTATAAGACTTCGATTTAGAAATTTGGGTTTGAAGTTCAGACATAGAAATCAGTTTAGCAATTAATTTAATTTGGTCATTTGATGGTCTAGTTTTTATATTTTTTCTAATAAATGTTTTGATTGATTCCTCTGGCTCTATTGGTGTATTATTTTGATTAATTTCATTATAATACTCTCTAAATTCCTGTAGAATATTTTCTATTTCTATTATTTTTATTTTATTTTAATGGGAATAGATTTCTTTTATGGGTCGGATTTACTGAGTAATTTTGTTTTGGTGGCAAGATTGTGCATATACTTTGGGTTGATAGAAAAGTTAATTGTATTAAACTTCTCAAGATTGATTTTGGTTTTATGATTTAAAATTTCCAAGTATGTGCCATTTAGCTTAATTTCTTCTATGTTATTATTTTTATTTTTCTGGTTTTCTAATTTTAGCTTATCAAGTTTTCCCTGTATTTCATGTAATTCTTTGTCCCACTTTTTTATTTGATAGCCAGTTAGTGATTCTACCAAACAAATATCCTTTTAGAGGGCCCCGTATATATAGATTTCTGAAGTATTCACTGTATTGTTAATTTCTATAAATGAGGAACTTTCTTTAAGAAAATAGTCTTTAAATTATTGTAATCCTGTTATACATGCTGGTATTCTTTTTATTTTAACATTACTATTAGAGTTCAAAGACAATTCAAAAGTGGTTGCATTACAATTTTAAAATGTGCAAGTTACAGTCTTAACTTTAAACAGCTTGTCTATTAGTTCATTACAGATATAAACTCTGTTCTGGATTGTGTTCCATGCCTATGAGAATAATATGTAAAGTTTAATGAATTTGACTCTGAAAAATGAAATAATTCAGTAAATTTCATTAACTTGTTTGCAGACGGCTGAATTTTCCTTTCACTATTTGTATTAGTATCACTTGCCGATAATGTGCACTTAAAGTCTCCTGCCAAAATGATACTGCCTTTTGCATGATGAATTACTTTCTCTAAATGTTGATCAACTGTCTTGACTCCTATTCCTTGAATGTAATATACTTTAACAAAAGTTAATATCTTCTTATCGTATTTTGTAGTAGCAGTACAAGACATACCTTTATCATCTTGATATGTTCCCATTACTTCAGGCATAGGTAAATAATTCTTCCACAAAATAGCTACTCTCCTTTTTTCTGATTGTGTTATGAACTAGATAGTATAGTGCAATGCTTAGTATTAAATCTGTTTATATCTTCAGCTAATAAGTGTGCTTCCTGTAAAAAGATAACCTGAGAATTAAACGGTTTCAGATATCTTTTTAAGTTACCTCTCTTGCTTCCATTGTTTAATCCATTAACATTTATAGAAATACAGTTAATAAATGTCATTTTTCCTATTGATCAGAAACATATACTTATTTCTCATAGGCGATGGCAATCTATTTATAAAGAACTGCTTATTAATGTTCATACAAATAGTAAATTCTGAGAGAAGATCTAGGAACAAAATCATTACATTTGGGGACACTTGTAAAAAGGCAAAAAGTAAGATTGTCATAAAACAATTACTTCTAAAACCTCTCCTACCCCTCATAAAGTCTAACACTCCATGCTGGAATAGTCTAACCATCCAAGCAAAGCAACTCATCCAATATTCTGACAGAGTGAGAAGAAGGATACTCCCAAATCACTCTACTACAAATATATTTAACTCTAACAATTAGCTAAAAGTATAGCTGTATTCTGTAAGTCTTTATTAATATAAATAAGTAGAACTGTTGTTTAAATTTTAGACATATTTACTGAGAAAAATCATTCTTAACTATATATATCAAATAAATTATTAAAGAACAACACAGACTATAATTTACTGCATTTTTATTTCTTTGGAACCTTCATGTGTTTTATCACTGTGCTCTACACTTATATATTTTGCCATAAAAATAAAACTTTAAATATTATATTTGTATTCATTTGCATCATATAATACCTTCAAATAATATATACTTTTTTCTGTTTCAATTATGTCTTCATGCTTCATGTAACATATCAACTTTTCTTCTGCTATGTTAGCTTGTTCAGCTATGTGTTGTTACAGTGAAATCTTATCTAATGCATATTCAGAAGGTCTCAAGCTTGAACAGTTCTATTCTGTCAGTTTGGGTGGGAATTTCAAGTTACCTCAGGCCTTTTACCTCAAAAGCATCACCTAATCTAGTGAAAGAAAGCTTGACCCTAAGAGAAAGCCGCTTCATTTCTAAACCACAAAGAAGCTTTTCATATAAGTACAGCTGTCAAATAACAACAAGTGCCATTGCATACAACAACAAGCTCAATCATTCACTCAAGTAAAGAGTTTTGAGGTTGCTTAATATACTAAAACCTCATTTTAACCAAACAGCCATAAAAGACACTTCTTTAAAAACTATATTCACCTTCCACCCCTATCTCACATTTCATTGTGTCTAGCAAAAATAATAGCTTACTATCTAAGACTGTATATTGGCTTTCCAGGCAGCCTTAGAATACAATTATTAGTTTTAATAAATCTTCCTTTTAAATATTACTCTAGGAAGTGTTTACTTTGCATAATTTTTATTCATGTTATATTAAAGTGATGGTGATGGTATTTTATATACTACACTCCCCTGGATTCAACAAAATCTGTGCAAGAATAAGACTATTCTTGCACAGAGTGGTTCATGTCCATTTAGCACAGCAGCGCACCTTGAATATGGATGAAGGCGCACTGCTGTACTTCCTATATGGACATGAACCTTGAACGAGTGCAGGGGGTGTGTCCAAGTAGTGCACGGACAGTGAACATGCCCCTGCACTCAGAAAATGCCGTACAGCACGTTCTAAGCTGATCTGGCATAATATTAGAGATTTACTGTAATATTATGCCAATATTTTAGTGTCTGCAGACACTGAAATGAGATAATGATCATTTCAGTGTCACAAACACTGAAAGAAACATTGACAGGAAGAAAGCAATGCAGGGGGTGAGTGACAGGTTCTATGACACGACTCCTGCATTGCTAAAGTGCCATACAACACTTCTGCAACCTGCTAAAGCAGGAAATGTGTGCACATCCACACATAACAGGGGATACATTCCTTAAAAGGGACAAAACACACATATATAGCCCTCACAAACAGAGAAAGTTAATAGAGAACAGGTCATGCATTAGCATGAAATATGGAAGGGTATAAGTCTGAAAGCAAATGTATGGCAATATCCCCTTACAGCAGTGCACATTGACAAAGGCACAAATGATGGGGGGAATAAATAATAAATTAGGGACACACCTGAAAAAACTGCCCTCGCACACTTAGAAAGTTGATAGAAAACAGAGTCTGTACTAGCAGGGGTCCCTGAAGAATAGAAGCCTGAAAGCCAAATGAATGCCATTATTTCATGATTGCAGTCCTCAATGAGTTGTCAGAACACCACAAGACTGACTTATGTAACATAATAATATAATAATATATATTTTATTTTTTCTAGCGTAAGGAATGTTTGAGCATAGCTAAGCAGGTGTGTGCGTTATGACCATCTGCTTAGCATAGCTTAAATATCCCCTAGGAGAGAAATGCAAATGTACAGGTGAACTTTCCAAACTGAGATAGTGTAGTGGTTAGAGTTCTAACTTTGTATGCAGGTGTTCATGGTTTGAGTACCAAGACAAACAACTTATTTTTCCATGGGAAAGTAGTGTTAAAATCATTTATGTAAACTTAAATTATGTAGCAACTGATTTTTGTCAACCCGGGTAGTGTAGCAGGTCCAAAAGTGTGATGTCAGTGTAGAAAAAATGTGAAACACCCATATAAACACAAGTGCCCCATACAGAATAGTCACACAAGAATATAATTTAATAAAACCACATAGGGGATGTCATGGAAGGTAAAAATACAATTATAATATGTCAGTAATGATGAAGCAATCAAACTCTGTATCCAGCAGACCTTGTTCTGCCCAGAAAAACAACAGTCAGCCCTGCCAAGTCTTGAACCTAGGATGCTGTGCTCTAAAAATCAAAGCAACATACCACTATGTCATCTGAGTTGTGAGAATCTGTAATGTTTTAACAAACATAGCATGCATTCTGGTCATTTAACATTAATGGCAAAAAACATCACTCCCAAGACCCTGGATATTATAGTCAGAGTAATGTACCACTACACCATCTAAGCTGCAGGAGTTAATGCTTGCTTTTGCAAACATATCATGCAATAGAGGCATACAACATTAGAGAGAAATATCTGTGGAATCATTCATGTGTTGTATATAGACATATACACACACACACAGACACACACAGACATATATATATATATATATATATATATATATATATATATATATATATATATATTGAAACATATATATGAAATAGTGGATAAATAATATAGTTAAACATATATACATATATATAAAGGAAGAGAATTGTGTGTGTGTGTGTGTATATATATATATATATATCAATGTATGTACATAACATGCAGTGCAGTCAGACTTCAGAACCATCCCTCTCAACCTCTTAGTGCAAGACACCTGTATAAAGGCTGTAAAAGGGGGTGATGGACGAGATCTAGGGACATATTTCAACTATCACTGTTAGAAATGAAGACATTTTCTACAGCAACAGGTTGTGTTTCAGTAGACAATTACTGAAGGATATGAGGATGGAAACTGAACTCTTATGTCATTATTTACTGACATAAATATTTGGATCATCACAGTGATTTACCAGACAAATACAAATAAATTGTGGAACAGAACAAAAGTATGGGCCAAACATCTGGACAGCATCATCATCATCGGCAGCTTCCCTTTCCCCATTTTTCTACTTGAGGTCGGGGTATCGTGTTAACTGTTGCCAACTCTCTCAATTCAGTGCCACACTCCTGCTTGCTTCAACACTCATGCCTGACTGTCGCAGATCTTTCATACAATCCATCCACCTCTTTGCTGGATGTCCTCGCTTCCTCTTACCTTCTTCCTGTCTGTCCCAAATCTTCCTCACAAAATTGTTTTCAGCTTTTCTACACCTGTCCAAACCACCGTAATCTGTTCTCCTTGATCTTTTCTGCAATTGGAGCTACTTTGGCTTCTGCTCTTATGTCCTCATTTTTTTGTCTGTCCCACAGTGTGCATCCTATCACCTTTCTCAGGCACTTCATTTCCATCACCTCTAGCTTCTTCAACTGTTCTGCCTTTACTGCCCAGGTTTCTGTACCATACAGTAGTACCGGTTGCACCACTGTCTTCTACACCTTACTTTTCAGCTTCTTTGGCATTCTTCTGTCATAGACTACACCTGATACTCTATGCCAATTGGCTGCAGCCCCTCTGATTCTAGCTTTGACCTCTTTGTTCAGACTACCCTTCTCCTCAACTATTCCTCCTAGATACTTGAAGCTGTTTACCTGTTCCACTATCTTCCCTTCTATCTCTATTGTCAGCTTCTTCTGATTTTCCCAATTTGTTGTCATTACTGCCATCTTATCTGTGCTTGATTTCATCCCATGTGCCTTCAGATTTGCATTCCATTCTCCTATCCTTTGCTGAAGTTTTAGCTCAGAGTCTGCCTGTACTGCCACATCATGTGCATACAGCAGCTTTGTTGATCTGTACCACCTACCTGTTTGCTAATGTAGTCCATCACCGGTATGAACAGCAGTAGGCTCAGAGCTGAACCCGGATGTACACCCACACCCACACCCACTGGGGACCCCTCTGTGAGGCTGAATGTTGTTCGCACTTGAGTCATTGGGTCCTTGTACATAACCTGCACTAATTCTACCAATGTTTCTGGGACTTCAAACCACTGCAGTACTGCCCAGATCAGTTTTCTTGGGACCTTGTCATATGCTTTCTTCAAGTCTAGGAATGCCCAGTTGGAATCTTTCCTCATCTTTAGCTTCTTCTCATCTATCTGTCTCAATGCAAACATTGGGTCAGTTGTGCTGCATCCTGATCTGAATCCAAACTGCTCATCTCCCATCTTACATGCTACTACTCTGCGTATCTGTTTATCATTCACCCACTCCAGAACTTTCATGCAATGTGATAGGACTTTGATGCCTCTGTACTGCCCACAGTTGTGGATATTCCCTTTGTTCTTGTACACTGGCATGAGTATGCTTATTCTCCAGTCTTCTGGGATACACCTTGATCTCCACACTGCTACTAGTATCCTCAGCAGCCATTTCTCAACTATCTCACCCAGCATTTTTATCATATCTGCTGTGACCTCATCTGAGCCGAACAAATGGCCAAACATCTGGACATTTTGTGAAAATCCTGGCAGTGGAGAGGTATGCTCAGAACACCTTAGTGCAATGAATGTGGACCAAGCCTGACAAAGTGAGGGGACAAAAGCATGAAATTAGGGACATATTCAAAATACGTGAGTAGATCAGCTGAGAAAGTTGATGTAGTAACACTGTATGTCCCAACCAGAGAAAGTGTGCTGAATGTTACTGTTTTTGGCACATCCTTTGCTGAATTTTACTGTTTTTGGTATATCCTGTGCTGAATTGTACTGTATGTCCTAATATATATTGACTGAAATATCACAAGTCTGTGACTCAATTGCTTCTCATTAGTTAGTGAACTCACTCCCCACATCATCCCACTGATGTGTCAGAAATACATAACAGTTATGGGGACCAGACCAATGATATCGGCCAGACAACAGAACATCCTACGAATATGTGGACATAACAGAACATTAGGGAAACTGCACTGAGCTAGCAAGCAACATCCAAATTACAATCAGACTGACATAATACTACCCAAATCCAGCTCTGGGTCTGTACACATGCATTTGCAAATATAACAGGCACTACAGGGATGTAACACTAGTGGAAAAGAGACACTGGTGTGAAAGTGCATACCCACAACCAATTGCACCACAGTCAAAGTGACATACCAGTAAGCAAACTAACCCTACAGTATAATGACTGTGTGAGCAACAATATTCCATTTTCCACTCACACATTACCCCCTACATATACTGCCCCACATCCCAGTGTAGTGGGAATTTTGAGGTGCTACGGGACATGTCACGGTCTGCCTGTACAAACATATACAGGTGATAGGGAACCAAAAACTGGAGCAGCATACACAGTCAGATAGAAAGGGCCCATGACACTCACATGTACCCCCTCCCTACACAGCCCAAATAACATGTAAATCCCAACAGTATGTTAACAATAGCCAGACATACACAGACTTGTCAAATGTACAATTTCCCAAAGAATGTATAGCCACAGGACTCATATCTATGGTAGCTTCCTTGTTAAATTTCTGGGGGCCTATGACATCACTGAGATGGTAGCAGGAATGAAGGCAATAAATAATGATACTACATACCTCTGAACCTCTGTGCATGACATCTGGACAAATTCTGATATAATTATGGGCAGAGGCCCAAACACAGGGGTATATTGGACATATTGCTGTTCTAAATTTAGACAGTTGCTGGTATTACTGGGCTTGTTGTCACATATCTTTTCTGAAGGATATTAAGTCAGTAACACCAATGGATGTTAGCATATACTTACTGCATTCCCCAGAGTATCCTCCTGAGTAGCCAAGGACAATGACTGTGTGGGAAACAGACCAAACATATGAGCCACACATCTGGACAGTGTCTAGGCCTCTGGACAGTGTAGAAGTATGACTGCAGTCATGTAACAGAATGGAAATCCCCTGACAGCTGCCAAACATGTCACCCAGCACCTTATGAAGCACATTAAGAACAACACAATACTCCCCCACATCGGCTCTGGGCAATTACACATGTATATTCAAATATAGCATGCACTACAGGGATGGAACTGTAGTGAAAAGCAGATAGTGATGCAAAAATGTCCACCCAAAAACATTTGCACCACAGTCACAGCAACATACCTCACCCAAAATGAACTCCAGAGTACAACGGCACATTACTCTCACATCTACTGGCCAAAATCACAGTGTACTGGGAATCTTGAGGTGTTACAAGACATTTCACAGTCTGCCCTTACAAGCATACAGACCTGATAGACTGCCAACAGCCATAGCAGCATGCACAGTCAGATAGGTAAATAATGTATGGCACTGACATCTGCTACTCTCCCTACCCAGCCCAACAAACATCTACACACAACACTGCTACACAATCTTGGCAGTCTATTTACAATGGCCAGACAAACATAACTGTCATATGTACAGATTTCCACAGAATTTCCATGGTGTGGAACCATAATCCTGGCCACTGCCACATACCATGGCCAGGAGTCTGCTAGGTCACTAGGATGATAACTGGAGTGCTGTCGGTTATTAATGATATACCATACCTCTGCACCTTGTAGTGTAGGACATCTGGACAATGCATGACATATTTGGGGGACAGGGGGCTAGAAAGAGGGACATATCACACATAATGGTGTTACAAACTGAAACAGTAGCTGGTGTTACATGTGTTGTTGTAACATAACATCTCTGAAAGATATGATGTCTGGAACACCAATGAATGTCAACAGGTTGTGACTATAATCCTCACATTATCCTACCAACACCACAAAAAAGACGTTGTTTGAGGAACTGACCAAATATAACAGGCAAAGCTCTGGCCAATCTGTGGACAACATGCCAGTTGAGCGATATGTCAGAGGCATATCACTGTCAGATGTCAAGTCACTCAGTAAATGCATGTCCCGATGAACCCCGTCAATCTCAATCTCAATCTGTACCATCGGGCTGTCTCCACATGTCCTGTCCTGTGAGGTATTCCCACCTACTGTCTGTGAAGCTGTAGCCCCCACACCTCCGTAATGTTCCCTGCACATGCAAGGAAAAGAGGCAAGGCCCACATGAAGGATGCCCCATATGTTGGAACTAGCAGCAGTGTCCATGCCCCACTACAATAGTATGTGGGCACCTACATAGCTGTATGGCCTCAGCAATACCAGACAGGACAACATCAACCCCCTCAAGGTAGGCTAAACTCCTGTGGTGGACAGCGGCAATACATAACTACCATAATAGGTAGAAATAACAGCAGGATGGGCCACAGAGGAACAGGTGCCTCACTGGCATCCATGTTACCTTGTTCTGCACAAGCAAATAAGGTCACAGATGATGTACACTAAGGCTGTCTTTGAGTGCAAACTGAATACATCCACCAAGGCCAATCAGTAGGCCTTCCAGACATGTGTCCGCAATTCCAGAGACAACAGGCATATCTGCTCTGCAGTGGTGGTCAATAACACCAAATACACATATGCCATAGATATAGGCAACTGGCTGCAGACAGGTGAAGTGTAAACTGCACCCTCCTGTCACCCCATAGGTACACATGTGCATGTAAAGCACCTGCCCTCTTCCCCTCATGATCAGGAAGGAGGTCTGTAGTGCCTTCTCAAAGGCAACACACAGATGTCTCCATAGGCGTGATACCATTCCTGACTGCATCCTACATGAACACAGGTATGGGCTCTCAGACCCATTCTGCAGTGTAGTCAACCACAGCCTGCACACCAGTGTCATCCCATCTACACAGAGGACAGACAGAAAGTTAATAGAAAACAGGTTATGCATTAGCATGAATGTTCTGAAGGATACACGTCTGAAACTGAAATGTATCCCATTATGTCATCACAGCAGTCCTCAATGACATGGCTGAAAACCTCAATACTCTCCATTTAATATAATAACATAATATTAATATGCAATATGAGATAAATAAAAATATACGGGTTCCATTTAGATGCTCGAAAGTCCTTTTACGTGAATACGTGTATTGCGCAAACCACGGAAATGGTGAATGTCCAAAACCATGAAATTCAAAATGTCGAAGTGTCATGGTTGGCCTGTCTGTGGTATAGTTCTGTAAGGTAAGTGTGCGATAGTTACGGACCTTAAGGTTAGGGTGCGGGTTAAGGTAAGTGCATAGATAGGTAATATATGTAAGGTTTACTGTAGGTTAGAATTAGGTTTTTGTTAAATGGATGTGTGTGGATTATTTATATTGTTTTGGTATATCTCTGTAGGGTAAGTGTGCAATAGTTACGGACCTTAGTGTTAGGGTTCAGGTTAAGGCAAGTACATAGATAGTAATGTATGTAAGGTTTAGTGTAGGGTTAGAAGTAGGGTTTTGATGCTTTACTTTAGCATTAGAAGTAGGGTTTTGGTTAATGTATGTATGTATGTGGTTTATTTATTTTGTTTGAGTAGGCAGTATGTAGTAGGAGGTGGAGTTGGCCGACTATGGGAATTCGACTTTTTGAATTTTGTGGTTTAGTGCATTTGGCATATTCACGGTTCGCGCAATGCGTGTTGGTGTTTTTGCATTTGCTTAAAAGGGCTTTTGCTAATATAACATAGACCCAAAATATACATCTCAAATCCCCAAACCAAGGTAGTACAGGGGTCGGAGTTCCAGCTTTGCATGCAGGCGCATACGGTTTGAATACTACAACAGGCAATCCAATTTTACATAGGAAAGCAGTGTTAGAAGTACTATTTTCATATTAAAATATGTGGTGAATCATTTTTGTCAACCAGGGTAGTGTACCTGGTATAAAATGGAAGTGTGAGTGCAGATAACATGTGAAGCCACCCATGTATATATGTGTCCCATACAGTATAGATACACCCCTTGCTAGTGTAATGGAAGCACATTTCATATTTTATAAGAGATATATAAAAATATATAAATATAATATAATATGATATAATATTATTATGATAATAATATAATATAATATAATATAATCTATATATATATATATATATATATATATATATATATATATATATATATATATATATATATATATATATATATATATATATATATATATATGTATATATAAGATATTTTATAAGAATGAACTGTGAGCAATGGTTGGCAATGCTCAGCTATTCTTAGCAGATTCAAGCATTGCTCAGACTTGAATGCTAAGCAGCAGGTAGCTCAGCTAAGTGGATTTGTGCACTGGTAAAAATAGCTAAGTGTAGCCAACACAGATTAAGCATCTGTGCCTTTAACCATGTCTTGGCATTGCTTAGCATCATGCAAACTCATGAAAATCTACTTACAGCTGCTTAAAACTTCTTTAATCACTCTATTTCCAACAGCCACTGTTTTGCTTAGCAAGAAAATAATCAGCCCTATCAAGTCTCAAACCCAGGGCCCTGTATATAGGTTCATAGGTAAGTACTAGGCTATCTGCCCAAGGGCATTTATAAGCCTAGCCAGAATGTGTTGGCTTTCTCCACCCCCTTAGATTAGTTCCCTGTGCCTCTATCCAGCAGAGCCATTAGTTCCCTGTGCCACTGTCCAGCAGAGCCACTGCAGTGATCCCTGGGGTATATTTTCTGTTTCCCATCCACCTGTCAAGGTTTCTCTTGAAGAGTGTTAGTAAGGGGCTCTGCCTGATGTATATTGGAATCCTGTTCCAAAGCATGGGGAGTCTCTGGGACAGGAATCTATCCCTCCAGCATGTCCTATTTTTCATTGTGGTGAGGTTTATATCTCTAGAGCGTGTGGCTCTCTGGGATTTGTTTTTTTTTTAGGTGAAGCATGTCAATCAATTCTGGGTTGGACATGGCCTTGTATGTCAGGCAGAGATCACCTCTGAATAAGCGGCATGCAACCAAGTACAGCTGGAGTTTCTTGAGTCGGGCTGCATAGGGCATCTGTTTGAGGCCAGTAATCCTCTTGGTGAGGTACTTTTGTGGTCTTTCCAGCTGTTACAGGTGTCTTGTAAGGTACATCCCAAATGGGGCATTGTATTCTATGATGGGTCTAATGAGTGATGAGTAGAGAGGCACAATAACCTATTTTGTTCTAGATGCGAACCCTTTTGTGATTAGGTGAGCCACATAGAAGGATATTCTAACCACCTTGGCAATATGATTATCAAAGGAGAGATTACTATCTACTTGGGTCCCCAGATCCCTTATTACATTTTCTGTATTTAGGGGACTACCATCTATCTGGTAGTTCACGGGTACTTTATTTTTTCCAAAGGGGATGACTATGCACTTTTTGGCATTTAGCGTGAGGCCATTATTTTGACACCAGGTATCCGTCTCAGTGAGACGGATATGGAGGGTGTTTGTATCAGCCGGATAATCAATTATGGCCCCTAGTTTGAAGTCATCTGCAAACTTGGTCAGCCATAGTCTTCCTATGCTTGCCTGTCCCTCTGAGAAGTATATACCGAATAGGAGGAGTCCTAGGACTGAGCCCTAGGGGATGCCACTTGTAACTGGTTTAAGTCAGACATAGAGCCTCCAACTCTCACCATCTGGGTTCTATCCATGAGCCAGTAGGCAACCCATCTCATGACGTAGGGGTTTATGTTCAAGCTGGTGAGCTTGTCTATAATACTAGAATGGGAAATGGTGTGGAAAGCCTTTACGAGGACTATGTAGGCTGTGTGGACCTCCTTTCCCTTGTTCCTTGCCAACCTTGGGGCACCCATCCCAGTACAACATCAGGGTACAGACCCCCACATGCTGGAGGTGGGTTGCACCCAGACAATGGCTGAGGAGCATGCAGGTAAGGCCCCAGTGGAGATTACTAGACTAGTGTAGCAGACATACTTGTATCTGTAGAGTATCTACATGCATGTGTCAGGTCAGATTGCAGTTGTGGATGGGGTTTTCTAATGTACAGAAGTGCACATCTATGGTGAAGGACAGCAAACTGTTTTGTATTGGGGGTTGTACTAGAAATGTGCAGACATGCTGCATCCATCCTGTACCAATACCACATGTGAGTCTGCTGACAATGCCTCTCTCCCACAGCTACCTCTGGTCTGCATGTGGGACAGCAGTCTGAAGCTGGTGAGTATGGAATTTTTCTACTGTGGCTTGCCAATATCCCAGGTATGTGAAGGGCATGCAATTTACCATGCACACAACTGTCACTCATAGCCATATTGCTTTATGTGCTTGTTCACTTGTAGTGGAGTTAACTGCATTGTATCATAGTGGTCACCACAGGGGCCTATCTGAAGAGAATGTAACATTCCTGTAGCATACCTCACAACCTGTCAGTGCAAGACCTTTGGGCAGAGACCAGCAAAATGGGGGGGACGACAAATGGCTTAAGGTAGGGACATGTGTGAAACATTATTCTTATACAGTGGATATAAACAGTGTACACACCCCTGTTAAGATGCCAGGTGTGTGTGATATATGCAAATTGAGGCCACAATATGTCAGTCCACACCTTTTCCAAGCTTTAATGTGACACAAAATATGAACAGTTCACTTGTAAAACCAACCAATCTGTTGGGCACCAAATATGGAGTATACAAACCTTACAATAAGATGGATGCATACGTGTGCACACCTTTCAAATAATATTTTATTGTAACCACTTGTGATTTACTGTCAGCATTCAGTTTGCTTGGGTACATACCTGCCATCAAATAAATGCACTCTGAGTAACACCAAATAAAAGTCTGCTGTCCAAGTAGGATATTCATGACATTTGCTCAGTTACCTGCAACAGCAATACCCATGGCTTGCAGACAGCTTACAAAGCAGCAAAGGGATCTCATATTTGAAAGGTATCACTCAGGAGTAGGGTATAACAACATTACCACAGCATTGCATACACCATGGAACACAGTGGAGACAGTCATCAAAATGTGGATTGAATATGGGACAACAGTGCTGTTGAAAAGAGCCTGACATCCCTCCAAAACTGATGAAAAGACATGTCCAAACCTGGTCAGGGATCCTGCCAGGTGACATGCAGGAACACCGAGGGAGTTGCAGGAATCTCTTGCAAGTACTGGTGTTGTGTACTACATGTGAGAACAATCTTCCATATTCTGCCTAAGTCTGGCCTATGGGGTAGGGTCAGAAGATGGAAGCATTTTGCCACACCAAAAAACATCCAGGGGGGGATACAACTTGCAATACAGCACATCAAGTCTCCCAAAGGTATGTATGAAAATGTGTTATGGTGTAATGAGACTATGGATCGATCTCATAGCTACAATACCAAAAGGTACGTGTGGTGCTCTAGCAACACCTCTCTTCACCTGAAGAACACCATCCCCATGGTGAATCATGCTGGTGGCATTGGCCTGCTGTGGGGATGCTGTTCTAAAGCTGGAACTGGGCCTGTAGTCACGGTGGTGAGAATTCTGAACAGTTCAAAATAACACTCATGTCTGGCCCACATCCATCAGGCATCTGCAAGAATGCTGAGGATTGGATGGGGTATCAGCCTTCAACATGACAAAGACATGAAGCATACATCTAAAGCTTCCTAAGAATGGCTCCACCTGAACACATTCATGATTATGGATTGGCTCAGTCAGAGCCTAAACTGAAACCCGATAGCAAAACCCCAGTGTGACCTGATGAGGGCTATTCTGAATGCCTTCATGGATGGTGAGATAACCAATCAGAAATAGTATGTGGAGTCATGTATTGCTCCTACAAGCCTGGACAAGTGACAGGGTAGCAGACGTTGTATCAGCATGATGTTTCAGTGAGGTATGATACCTAATGCTGTCATGTGTGTCACTACACTCACTGTGGCAGATTTGGCAAAAATATGACATACATGGGAATTGTTAAGGGACACAGACCACATATAGGTTGCAAACATCTGGATATTCCATACACATCTGTACAGAGGACTGGTATGGCCTGCACAATGGTTTAACATGCTGCATGTGAGGCAGATGATGTTACCATGCTACATAAGGTAATGATATTGGGAGGTGGTAAACAGGTGTGGATGGTACACACATCAAAATGGTATCAGCCAAACAGGATATGACCTTCACCCAAACACACACACACACACACACACACACACACACACACACACACACACACACACACACACACACTTGCAAGTATTGAGATTAGAACCCCTGTTTATCCAGGTATTTTTACTATAGTGTTATGCAGTTATCAAACACACCATGGAGCTTATATGATTTCACCTACTCCCAAAGTACTTCTAAGGTGAATGACATCACCAGGCCTTGCAAAGTAGGGTGATGGGAAGTTTACAGGGTGGTGTACAACTCAAAATGGTATAAATAAGACAGTATATGATTCACACACAAACATACACTTTCTTGCCAGTAGCGAGATTAGAACCCCTACCTATCTAGTTATTTCTACTATAGTGTTATGCAGTTATCAGATGCGCCATAGAACTTCCATGATTTTATTTACTTCCAAGGTACTCCTAAAGTGAATGACATCAGCAGGCCTAATAAAGTAGGGTGATGGTAAGTTTATAGGGTGGTTGTTGTTGTATCTTTTTGGCTTTTCCCGGTTAGGGGTTGCCACAGCGGAACTCCGGTCCGCTAATGATTGGCAGTAGATTTTTACGTACCAAGTTGCTAGCCTTGATGTACAACCTTCAACGAAGGTACGCCCATTCATGCATGTCTCAACACAGAAGATGCGTTAGCTTAGAATCAAACAGGACAACGTCTTACTGTGAGGTGACAATGCTACCGCTGTACCACCACCTCAGTACACAACTGAAAATGGTATAACCCACACAGTGTATGATACACACACACACACACACACACACACACACACACACACACACACACACACACACACACACACACACACACACACACACACACCTGCCAGTACTGAGATTAGAACCCCCACCTATCTAGTTATTTGTACTATAGTGTTATGGAGTTACTGTACATGCTACAGAGCTTACTGGACTAGTAACCGGCACCAGAAAGTCTGCCTTCAGTTTTTTCCCTTAGATCTTGCTAGTTCTTTCTCTCTTGCACTTCAAATAGCCTAATAGCCTTGCACTTCAACAGGCTTTTGTATCAATTATTCTAGCATACCTGAGAACCATCAGCAGTAGCCGTTCCTCACAGAATCAGCTCCAGTACTTAGTAGTTAGGACCACCCCTCCTGGCATGATTAAAGTGCAGTTCTTTGTGCCTTTGCCCTTTAACCTGGTGCACTTGGGCATTCTGAGGTACTGTTGTAACTGCCTGATATACACAGACAACCCTCTCCACTAAACTCCCAACACTCGGACTTGTGAGAGATACCCCTATATCACCAAATTGGAAGATATGCACTCTCCAGTGAAGACTGGACTAGCTGGTCAGGAGGAGAAGGGTCAACACCTGCACCACACCACATGGAACACATACTCCTCCAGAACACCCACTGTCACAGCTCTGACATACAAGCAAAAACCACACACCCACCTTCACAGAGGCACTCACTAGACATTTAACCAAACAGCAGAGACCACCAAGACAGACACCCACTCAACCACCACAACACAGCACAAACCACATGACACATATCTCACCTTCACAGTGTGCCTCTCAACCCAAGCCCCTAAGGCTAACCACCTTGGCAATACAGTAATCATAGGTGACTCAATGGTGGGGCACACAGATGTCCCACTCACTAAGTTGAATATGGAGAATGTAACAGTCAGCTCTCTATTAGGTGCCAGAATCCAACAAATAACATACCCAGTCAGGTCACTCCACAACAACTACAAGTATCACTCTGTCATTGTCTATGTGTGTGTGTGAATGACCTGAGATGCACCTCCCTGGACTACATGAAAAAAGACATGGTGGAGCTTTCAGATTATGTGGGCCAGGCAGGTATGACAGTAGCCCTGAGCAGTATACTACTGTCACCCAGAATGATATGGCAGTACAAACAACAAATGATTGACTTCAACAATTGGCTTATGTGTCTGGTGTCATTCTCAGGGGATCCAGTATCTGTCTGCTTTGGATGACATGACTGACAGACTGCAATGGTTTGCCAGAGATGGCCTGCATCTGTCACCCCTGTGTTTCCAGGTACTGGCTAAGTGTCTTGCCACCAATATAGTGCCTTTTTAGGTATTGTTCCAAATTAAATTACCACCGTAACAGCTATACATAAATGCAATCTGAGGGACATGCCGCTCAACACTAGACATCTAAATCTCAAGATGCAGTCACGTGAAGCACTCCTCAAATCAGAGAACATTGACATTTGTGCTGTAACAGACACCTGGTTTACAGCAGCAGACAGCACCCCCTGCACTACCAGGCTATAACTCATTCCACACCTGTCAGCCCCAAAACATGGACCACAGCTCAAAAGGTGGTGGTGTCTCCATATCCATAAAGGATATGTACACCTCCAGACTAGTATCCCAACATAATGCATCTGAGATGCTTCAGGTACAACTGACATTGGAAAATAGTGCAATCCAGGTCATAGCCTGCTATAGGTCACCATCCATGTCCCTAGACCCTCAATCCCCATTCCTCAAAACCATGGAATCTATCAAGGTCCATCCTAACACTCTAATACTAGGAGACTTCAACTACCCCTCCATAAACTGAGAAAGATACTCAAGGACCAATACACTTGCCCAACGCTTCCTGGAATTCATCAGTTCCAATGTCCTGGACCAACTCATTCTGACACCCAGTAGAAGAAGCAACATCCTTGACCTGTGTTGATTACTAACATATGGGACTGGTGCTTGACAACAGTAGTCAATCCCTACCTGGTCAGATACAACCATAAACTAATCACCATGGAAATCCACATCTCACCCACACCCCCTGCAAAGGTAACCACCTTGAAAATTTTCTCCAAACCTGACTTTGGACTTCTAAAAACAGAGGTGGCTAACTTTACAGCACCCATGCAAATGGAAACTGCCTGCATGACTGCTGAATCATACACAAATGCAATGTACAAACATGTACATAAATGCATGGAACTATCCATACCCAACAGAACAAGGACACTCTCATCCAAACACTGGAGGCCAATCTGGTGGTCCCCTGTCATTAGTCACCTGTACAACCAAAGGAAGAAACTGTTGCAGAAAAAGGTGGAGTCCCAAGACTGGTAAAACTCCCTTTTTAGCTTCAACAACAACTTGAGATCCCTCATGAAATCATCTAAAGCCAGCTATGATGGCAGTATTGCAGCAGACACTGACAGCACTCACAAAGCCTTTGATAGTTATATCAAGAACTTTCTGCCAATACCCAGAAGTGCTCTGAGTTACTGCACAATGCTACCTGCTATACTGAGACATATGATATTGCCACCATTCTTGCCAACACATTCAGTGCCAGCTTTACCCCTCTCTCCCCCCTAGGGAAATAACCAGAATGCCAGAAGAATGCCAGGCACCCAGGATTACTGCAGCCCAGGTTAAATCTGCATTTTCCATGGAGAAGAATACAGCTTCCATGGGACCCAAAAATATCTCTGACTGTGTTCTACATGAACTACAAAGCTACCTGGCACCACATCTGTGTGCCTTGTTCAGTCACAGTCTCACCTCAGGCTTTGTCCCTACCAAATGGTGGACTGCTACAGTCATCTCTCTCCATAAAAGGGCAGCAACTACAGACCCTGGGAATTATCATCCCATTAGCCTGATGAGTCAGATATGTACAGCTATGGCGTGCATCATCAGGGACTTGATCGACAAAGCTATAGGTAATCTCCTAACTCTGGACCTCACACAGTTTGGCTTTGTGAAAAGGAGATCATGCCTGCTCAACCTGGTTGACTTCTTTGAGTCAGTCACCAGGGCTGTGCATGACAGTAAGGCACTGCATACAGCCTACATCAATCTGGCCAAGGCTTTTGATACCATTCCTCAGTCAGGAATTATTGATGAATCCACCAAACTAGGCATCAACTCCTAAATCACTAGGAGGGTTGCAAATTGGCTCACAGATAGAGCACACAGTGTGAAAGTAGTGAGCTCCAAGTCAGACTGCCAACCAGTAACGAGTGGAGTCCCACAGGGATCTCTCCTGGGTACACACCTGTTTAGCATCTACTTCTCAGGAGTCTAGGCCAACACAAAGGAACTCTGGCTGACCAAGTTCACAGACAACTGCAAGCTGGGAGCCATCATTAACTCCACAAGTAATGCAGACATCCTACAGAAAGGCCTCACTGAGACCATTGACTGGTGTGGAAACCATGGCCTGAAGCTTTACACTAGAAAATGCATCATCAACCCCTTTGGCAAAAACTCATTTCCCACTAAGTACCACATCGATGGGAGCCCAATGAACACTGTAGGCATTATAAGAGATCTGGCAACCTCTCCTTCAATTTCCACATTGTCACTGTGGTCAGGAAATACTTCTATGTGTCACATCTCATTACCAAGGGTTTTGCATCCAGGAAGAAAGAGGTCATTGTTTCTGTGTACTCTTCCGTCGTTAGACTAATCATCAAGTATAATGGCCTATTTGGCATGTACCTCATTAGATACCTGCAACAGCTAGAGAGGCCACAGTAGTACCTCACAAAGAGGATCCTAGGCATTAAACACATGTCCTACACAGACAGACTCAAAAAACTCCAGCTATTCTCTGTCTCATATCACCTACCTAGAGGCGATCTCTGCTTGACTTGCAAAGCCATGTCTGACTCAGCTCTTTTAGAAATGCTACATCTAAAGACATCCCAATCCCTCTGCACCACATACTGCAGGGCCCTTGACCTCATTATCACAATCAACACAGCATGCTGGAGGGACAGGTTTCTCAACCAGAGGCTGCACATGCCCTGGAACAGACCTCCCATACATGTCAAATAAAGCACTTAGATGACCCTGTTCCAGAGAAATCTTGATGAGTGGATGGGTAATATAATGTTCACCCCAGGGATTACTCCCATGGCTCAACTTGATGGAGGCACTAGGAACTAACATCGGGTGGCACAATGGCAGGGCCCTTCTATGGACTAGGCTTATAAAGGCTCCAGGGTGATTAGCCTAGTACACACCTATAGTGAGTACATACTATACTGAGTACTATAGTACTATAGTGAGTATAGTGAGGAGTGACATCAGCATGACTGATAAAGTAGGCCAGTGGGTGGGAAACTTATCAAAATACTTCTTCCTACAAACATACACACTTATACACCCACACACACATTTGCCAAATCTGGGAGTAGAACCCCTGCCTATCTAGTTATTTGTACTATAGTGTTACACAGTTATTGCATGTGCTACAGAGCTTACTGGGCTGACAACTGGCCAAAGGTGCTGATAAGGGAAATTACATCAGCAGAACTGATAAAGTAGGGCAGTGGATGGAAAACTTATCAAAATACTTTTTCCTACAAACATACACACACATTTGCCAGATCTGAGATTAGAACCCCTGTCTAGCTAGTGATTTGTATACTAGTGTTATGCAGTTATCACACACACTACAGAGCTTACTGAGCTGACAATTGGTCAAAGGTGGTGATAAGGGGCATGACATCAGCAGGACTGATAAAGGGGGGCACTGGGAAGTGTTCAGGGTGGGAATGGCCTAAAACTGTTTCACCTACAAACAAACACACACTCCCTCACTCTCACATGCACAACTGTCACACACACCCTTGCCAGCATTGAGATTAGAACCCCCTACCTATCTAGCTATTTGTACTATAGTGTTACTCAGTTATCGCACACATTACAGAGATTATAGGGGTGAGTGAGGTCCAATGGTACTTCTAATGTGAATGACAGCAGCAGATCTTGTGAAGTAGGGCAATGTGAAGTGTACAGAGTGGGAAGAGCCTCCTAATATTTAGACCCACAGACACACACACACACACACACACACACACACACACACACACACACACACACACACACACACACACACACATGCAGATGATGTGATACTATAAACCCAACCTTAGTACTGTTACACAATGGGGCTCACCTTTTATGTTGGCACAGCAGGACATCACTGTATGCCATTCAGAGTATCCATGTGTGTGTGACTCACTCAGTCCGTTTCCCCCTGTGTGTGTGTGTGTGTCTCTCTCTCTATCACTGTCTGTCTCTCAATTCCCCACATCTATGTGTGTGCATGCTTGACATATGTTATCTGTTGTCCATATGTATGTGTGTGTATCTCACACAACAGATGCAGCTATATCATATATGGGTCACCTACAGCTAGCTGAGGGTAGTCCTTTCTGATGTGTGTGTGTGTAGGGATAGTTGAGGTGAACATAGCTGTCTGTATGCACAGACATATATACAAAATACAGTCATATATTCCAATGTAGGTTCCAACATATCCTGTGATTCTCTAAGTGTAGGAGCATGCCCAGTGTGACCTTCTATAGCTAGAGTGGGACTCCATTCCAGAGATTGGTTTACTCCAGTTCAGGGTTTTGTGTGCTACAGCCATACCTCTCAGGAGTACATAGGACTTTCCTCAGAGTACTTGTTTTATTTAGCAGAAATTTTCTGACATATCTGTAGTCTGACACTGGACAGACTCTAACAAACTCCAACTATTCTCTGTCTCATATCGCCCACTTAGAGGTGATCTCTGCTTGACTTACAAAGCCATGTCTGACCCAACTCTGTTAGAAATGCTACATCTAAAGAAATCCCAATCCCTCCACACCACATGCTCCAGAGACCTCAACCTCATTACTACAATCAAAAGAACATGCCTGGAAACTAAGATCAGGTGGCACGATGCCAGGGTAATCCTATGGGCTAGGCTTGCAACGGCTCCAGGGCCATTAGCCTAGTACACACATGTGAACCTATGAACTAGTTGTATGATGCATATACCAATATTATGAGGGCAGCTATATACATTCTTGCCCAGCAAGACCATTTGTGATGTGTGGCTACAGCCAGTTTAGTAATGGCACAGCTGTGTAAACAGTCCAGCAACCTGCTGATATACTGGCTGAGGATGTCCTGCTTGTGTGGTATCTTTCTAACCTGAGATGTCATATTCTTGTGTGGGCATACCTCTCACCTGTACATTTTTTGCCAGGTTGTCCAAGTGTTTGGCTATAGGTTTCATCCTTTCTATGTAAACTTGTGTTTTTATGGCAGGTTAGTTATATATAATTGAAGATTGATGTTACAAAATAATGACAGACATTACTGTTTCAGAGTAAATAACCTTCAGACAATTCCCGCTACTGCAAACCCCTCACCATACCAACTTTCTCAGTATGTACGGGTGATATTTACAACACATGCCTATCATTGTGCCTTTGTTCCACTTTTATTTCTGCCCTTGTCCAGACATCTTGGAAGTTGCTGTCAGAGGTTGGGAGTTATGCGTGTGGGTACAGAGTGCATTCAACTGTGCAGATATATCCATTATATGTAAAAGCAAACATAAGAAAAAAGAATTAGTGGGAATAACCACTGTCAACAGTACCAAAAAGCACTTACATTCACAAAAGCCTTGGCACCTCAGCTACACATCCTTCCAGATGTCACTAATATGTGTAGTACATTCCACATAGCACTGTGACTTCCAGGTATGTCAGTGGCAGAGGAGTATGTGTCACTGACATGCATAACAGTTGGCACTGCAGTTATCTGCACATGGCCCTGTCAAAGGCAGCACTGTATCTAAGGTACTACAAGATGAATGCCAAGAGAACGTGCTGGCCAGATCCAGACAGTATTAACCACACATACACATCGTTCATTTACCCCTGGATATTGTGGACAGGTGACATGTTTTCATGTGTATTGGTACAGCCCTGGCAATGTGTGCTGTGCTATTTCTCTGCAAACATACATGTTACTGCAGTTGTGTGGGTATATGGGGGAACACACCTGTCAACTGTACACACTTGGACAGACTGTGCCGATATTTGCTTTACTTTCTGGTTTGATTTAGCATACTGTTGTGCCCTGTCTTGGGAACTAGAGGCACATCAGTAAAGAGCACAGGTCAGATTGTACTGGCATACATTTGAGTTTTGGACTTCTTACCCTACATAGCCTTACTGCAGCTGCGGGTCCTGCTGAGCTATCACTGTGTGAGTCTGTAGGGAGTAATTCAACATTGCCACCATTTGTGTGCCTTTACCAGACATTTCTCTCTGGTTTTCTACAGCTGACTTGCTGTGTGGATGTGAGCGGGTGGGTATGAGACCCCCACACTGACATCCATGCCTGTGACCTATGACCCACCTAGTTAGTTGTCCCACACATATACTGCAGTGGGATTTGCCACCTGGGGTACTACTGCATAGTGTGTGGAGGCCAGTTTTGGCCAGACATTTCCTGGTGTCACACATAGCTGTCAGTTATGTGCTGCTATCCCAGTAGGCCACCCCATTCCCTTGCATGCATGCAGCATTACCATAGATATGCTAGGAAAACATACTAATCCATTCATTTATTGTTAAGAAGACTGACTTACCTTGTGCTTGCGGCAGTTGTGTGGACAGTACCAGGAAGAGAAGTTGTGTGGACAGTGCTTGAGGGCCGCCTATGTTGGATGCATACAGTACACTGCCTATACATGGTAAGCTACAGGTAATGTGATGTGTATGTCATCCATTTTACTGTGTGTGTGTGAGTCAGAGAGACAGCTGTCAGTCCCTGGGGTCCCTACAGTGTCAGCGTGTGTGCTATGTATTACCTCTTTGTCAAGGCCTGAGCATACTGGGCATGCCTCCATTTGCCTACAGGACCAGGCTCAGGGGCCTCCTCCTCTGAGTCCCTCTGTGCTTGTGGGGACCTTGGCAATGGTGGTGGACTGTGTGGCCCTTCTCATGCTGTTTCTGCTGCATCTGTTTCGGCAGGCTCATATTGTGTAGCATGGCACATACTATGAACATGTGTGCACATGTGGCTGGAGAGTACTGCAAGGCTCCACCAGATATGTCAAGGCAGCAGAACCATGACTTGAACATCCCAAACACATGCTTTATAATGATTCTGGTTTGTGCTTGTGCCTCATCATGGCATTCTTGTGTGGGTGTGTGTGCATTTCCGATGGGTGTCATCATCCACGGTACATGACCTGGCAGTTGATGCAGGGGAAGCCCTTGTGGTTTATGTAGACCCTACACCATTCACCAGGTGGTGCTTTGATGTGGATGTGCGTGCAGTCTATGGCACCCAGTACTTCCAGGTATTCTGCTACACGGTAGAAGAGACGCATATTGCTGGTCCTCTCCTCAAGGGTGTTGGGAAAGTAAATGTGCTCACCGGCATGTGGTAGCCTGGCATCCAGGAACTGGTGGAGTACAGTGGATGCAGATGCCTGTGAGACCCCCATGATGTCCCCAGTAGGTCTTTGGATAGTATCTGTAGCTAGAATTCTTAAGGCTACACATACCTTGGTATTCACTGGGATGGGTTCCTCTCTGTTGGTTCTAGGTCTGAGTTGAGGCCGGCACAGCTCGGTGATTTCTGAAATATGTCTCTGTCCACCCTGTAGTGCTGTACTATCTCTAGATCATGTAGCCCCTGGTGAGTTACCCTGGGTCTGAACACTCTTCTCCACCACCTTGGTCTGTGGCGGTAGTCAGCATTATCCTCCTCTCTTCCCTCAGCCTCTAGCACATACTGATGGAGCAAAGCAATGGCAGACCCTAACATTTTTCTAGTTAAAATTCCCCTACATGTGTACACCAGTGGTGCAGAGGTTGTGGAAAAAACAGATTGTAAGGTGTTTCCAAAGTTTATACTGTTGTGCTGCAGATGAGTGCCTGACTATGATTCATTCCACCTGCTGACTATGTAATTTGTTTTTTACTGCTTTTATTCTGCTATTTTCCTTTTTTCCTTTTTTTCCCTTCCCATTTCCTCCCCTTTTAAGCGCTGAGGCATGCCATGCAAACCTGATGGCCAAATGTAAACAGTCCTGCTATTTCTGGGTTTTTTTTTTGTTTGTTTTAGACCCATTGCATGCTGCGTAAACCCATTTAGCTAATGTAAACACAAAGAAATGGCCCTCCCTGGAGGTGAACACGCTCTTCATTTCATGGAATAAGTCAATGCAGCCTCAGACTCACCCCCTTGCTTAGCTGCGCTTAGCTAAGCTTATCTCTGCACCTTAGGGCTCCAATGTGCTTACAACATGCCTGACACATCCCCTTTTCATGTCTGTTGCTCTTCACAGTTATACTATTGTGCTATAGCACCTACATAGTTATGTGCAGTTTGGGACTTAGATTTTTTTGATTCAGTAAATTTCCCCTCATTTGTATACACCACTGTCTTAGTCCATAGTTACTGTACTAACATGGAGCCTTTCTCCTTGACAGCCTGTGTTCCCTGGTATTGTTTTGATTTTGTATGCCATAGACTATAATGGCAAAATACAGATTTCCCCTAAAATTGAGTTTTCACATTTTTTTTTATTTTCGGCACGATCCCATTTGCACACCGCTGTCTTATGCTTAAACGGCCGAGATCAGCCAAAACAAATAACTTTGATTTTTATAAAAAAAAAATCAGTTTTCCATGCCAGTGGCCATATATTTGGCCACTGGCATGCATAAACATTACAATACATGCTTTTTTGGGAGCTGTCATGCCTCTAGTTTGTTATTTGCAGAAATGTATTTGGTTAGTAACTGAATGCATTTCCGCAAATAACACTGTTCTTGCACGAATACCTGCCTGCTTATTGAATCAATAATTCACCTTATTTGCATGGTTTTCACCAGCAAATGAGGTAATTAGCATTCTGCAGTCGTGTCTGTGCAGGTACAGTGTAGGCACGCTCGTGCACGTCAGATCAGCTGTTGGCTGGATCACTTGGTGGCCATATTCTGTGCAGGAATGGCTGCACTCTTCCTGCACAGAATTTTAAGATTAATGAATCTTGGTGTGTTTTAAAAGACCCTAGCGGAGGTCCTTGCGAAGATATATTGGAGTAGCGAGAGTTGCCATGGCAACTCAGACTAAATGCTAGCTCTCCCCCTGGACTTAGTGAGCACATTTCCATTGGTAGTGCTCTGAAACTTAAATCTTATCAAGTTTAATATGACTACTGTTTTAGGACTGTGTATATATTTTTATATATTGTCACCTCACAGTAAGATGCTGTCCAGTTCGATTCTCAGCTAGAGCGTCTTCTGCGTGGAGACATGCGTGAATGAGCGTACCTTCGTTGAAGGTTGTGCATCAGGCCTGGCAAGCCGGTACGTAAAAATCAACTGCCAATAATTAGCGGACCGGAGTTCCACTGTGGCGACCCCTAACCGGGAAAAGCCGAAAGACACAAACAAACAAACAATCAAACAAAATATTTGTATTTTTGTAACACTCTGCATTTTTTTGTTTTTTTTATTTTGTTTAGAAGTTTTTGAATTGTATATAATTATCCTTGTACTTTAAATATGAGGATGTGTGTAGTCACATGTTTAATTAATGGGCTTATATAAACCTGTGCTTGAATGTGGCAGTATACTCTGAAGAAGTCTGTTCACTATTCAGACGAAAGCGTTAAGTATTTGCTTTAAATTACTGTGTTTTATCATCTTTTTTTGATTCCTGCTGTTTTTTTCTTGCTAGCTGTGGAATTGGAATTTTATAGTTTAATTGCAATAAGAAATTAGGCTAAATAGCAGTAGTAATAATGTGTTCAACATTTCAGAGGTGAGAATTAAATAAGTTGTTGCATTCTACAAGGCAGCAGCAAGATAAAGAACACCACCACACTGGGGGAAAAGAAGGATGACAGAAATTGCAGGTTTGTTCACATAAGACATAATTTTTAAAGGTGTTAAACACTCATGTTCTATAAAGACCTGTGGAATTCTAACAATATCAAAACACAGAGACACTGGAACACAAATTACATGTGCCTATTTTATAGCAGACAGAAAAGGCAGAAAATGAACTCCTGTGCCCTCAATAAACAACCTCACTATAAGCTCCTTTTTGGACCAAGATAAGTTTTGTAATTACATGAGTTTTCCGTCTTGCAGGAGCCCTTTGTTGGGAATTAACTCCCAATGAAGGGCATCTTCTAGTTTGAAATCTCAAATAATTGCAAAACCTGTGTTGGTCCAATAAAAAGTATTACACCATGTCTGTTTTCTAGTGGACAAACACAACATTTCATTTTTTCTAACATTGCTCAAAGTACTTAACATGTTCTCTTATAACATTCAGTGTTCAGATATGCAGTGGTATTAATAATTTCTAAGTATGCAGAGTGAAACTCTTTACTGATGCAACTTACCAAGTCACAGATATTAAAAGGTAAGCAAGTCCAGCATGTTTAATCATCGTCGTCATCAAGCCCCCTTTTCCCATTTTCTACATGGGGTCAGGGTGTTGTGTTAACTGTTGTCATCTCTCTTGAGTCAATGCCACACTCCTACCTTCTTCAACACTCATGTCTGACTGCCGTATGCCCTCATTTCCTCTTGCCTTCTTCCTGTCGGTCCCAAATCTTCTTCACCAGATTGTCTTCTGCTTTTTTGTACATGTGTGTGACCCACTGTAAGCTGTTCTCTTTGATCTTTTTTGCAATCGGAGCTACTTTGGCTTCTGCTCTTATGTCCTTATTTCTTCATCTGTCCTGCAGTGTGCATCCTACTACCCTTCTCAGGCACTTCATCACCTCTAGCTTCCTCATCTGCTCTGCCTTTACTGCCCAGGTTTCTGTACCATACAGTAGGACTGGTCACACCACTCTTACTGTTCAGCTTCTTTTGCATTCTTCTGTAATATACTACACCTGACACTCTGTGCCAGTTGCTTCAGCCCATCTGATTCTAGCTTTGACCTCTTTATTCAGATTTCCCCTTTCCTCAAGCACCCTTCCCAGATACTTGAAGCTGTTCCACTATTTTCCCTCCTATTTCAGTTCTAAGCTTCTTCTGATTTCCCCATTTTCTGCCATTACCACTGTTTTATCTGTACTCAGTTTCATCACGTGCCTTTAGTTTTGCATTCCATTCCCCTGTCCTTTTCTGAAGTTCTTGCTCAGTCTCCCTATATTGCCACATTGTCTGCATACAGCAATTTTGTTGATCTGTCTCCTCCACACTGTTTGCTAATGTAATCCATCACCAGTATGAACAGCAGTGGGCTCAGAACTGAACCCTGGTGCACACCCACTCCCACTGGGAACCCCTCTATGAGGACCAAACACTGATCGTACTTGAGAAATTGGGTCCTTGTACATAGCTGCACTAATTCTACTTATATGTTTCTGGGACTTTGAACCACCACAAAACTGCCCAAATCAACATTCTTGGGATCTTGTCATATGCTTTCTCCAAGTCAGTTGTGCTGCATTAAACTAAAAATAACAATGATCTTTGCAAAAAAGAAATGGAAACAAGCAGTATTAAATAATTTTTTAAACGATTTGAGAAAGTTGAGCACTTTCGTCCTTAAGTACGGGACTTCATCAGACTAAAATAACACATACCATTCACCTTAAATACATTATTAAATGAGTTAACCACCCAATGAAAACACTAGATCAATAAATCAATAGAGTGCAACATATTCACATATCCAATCACAAGCTAGTTAAAATTTAAAGAGACTAAAAGCTAGAAAAACATTCAAAGCACAATGCATCCAACCATTTCTGGCTCCAAATAATTAAATTATAAGCACTCTGCCAAGTTCCCAAATAAAAGAGTTTTTTGTGCACATTTGAATATATACATATATATCTATATACATATATATATCTATATATATATATATATATATATATATATATATTGGGCTGCATCCTGATCTGAATCCGAACTGAACATCTCCCATTTTGCTTTCTACTACTTTGTGTACCTGTTTATGAATCACCCTGCCCAGAACCTTCATGTAATGTGACAGGACATTAATAGCTCTGTACTGCCCACAGTTGTGTATGCCCTCCTTTGTTCTTGTACACTGGCACGGGTATGCTTTTCCTCCAGTCATCTGGGATATGCCTTTCCCTTCACACTGCTATGAGTACCCCCAGGTGCCATTTCATTCTTATCTCACCCAGCCTCTTTATCATATCTGCTGTGACCTTATCTGACCCTATGCTTATAATGAATAATTAATGATGACTTTGATTCACAATACATTGAACAAACTCATTGGCAATTACCATTAATCACCAGAAAAATCATTGCAAAAAATAATTGGAAAGGTAAACCAATAGGTTATATCTGCAATTACAAAAAATAAAGCTAAAACACCTTTTAACTTGGGGGGGGGGGTGTACCCTCCACATACCACTGAAGTGAGCGCTCCACCCCCATACCCCAGGAAATTAAATATACTGACTCCAGGGTCATGCAGACTGGAAGAAAGTGCAAAAACCCTTGAATTATGCAATTATTGATGTAATGAACTTAGACCATTACATAATTTGACAAAATGAACCAGCAAATGTTGCAGAGATAACTCATATAACACAAAACATATATATATATATATATATATATATATATATATATATATATATATAGATGTAGATGTATATATGTGTATGTATATTTGTATTTATGGTAGTATTCATAGACTTGAGTTTCATACTTGTGTGGATGTTATCATCTATGAGTGCTGTTATGAATATATCCAAATATAGTAAGTGCAGGTTATTCACACTATGTACATGTAAAAGGGTTTTAATAATCATGCCCACTTACAACAAAAACACAAAGTACCTGAAGCTAATCTTTAAGTAGGTTTTGTATGATTTTGTAGGTACTTGGATACAGTGGACATACATGGCTATGCACAGTCATGCTTGAAAGACTTACGGCACGCATCAGACAGTGCAATTTTTTATTAATATTTTTTTTTACAAGGAATTTAATATGATTTATGTAGGACCCCTAACCGGGAAAAGCCAAAAGACACAACAACAACCTTTTTATGGCTACCCTGTTGATTGCTTTAAAGAATGGAACAAGGGAGATATGAAAGATTGAAAATGTGGAGACATAATAAAGACTGAAACACAGAATGAAAACATCAAAGGGACTGCACTGGAGGAGGTGTAATATGCTTTTGTTGGAGGATACATTTCCCTGTTATTTCATTTTTTTATATGAGAGGGTAGTTTGGGTGAGAAATAGGTAAGACAGTATTGTATAGAGGATAGGGAAAGAAAGAAGGTGGACAGGAGTGCAGACAATCAAGATTCCCTGGTCCACAGGACCTTAAATGTTTCCATTGCTGGATGTTGTTGCAGTGGAGGACCACAATGTTGAGGGGGCAGGGGTCTGTTTTGGCATAAGAGTTGGTATCAACAGGGGCAGTGAGTCTTTTACCCACTGAAGAGAATCTTTGACTGGCTGAAGGCTTCTGCCCACTATCTGCTCCACCACATCCTCAACCAAGTCCAAAGCTGACATTCAATGAGACTTGCAAGTCTGCAGTGTGCCAGGTTGCCGACAGGACCAATGCAACTGCCCCTTCTACTCTCACTGAAAAAGAGGAATTCCAATCAATATTAAATGATGGCTATTATGAATACAAGCTCAGTGAAGGAGGGTGTGTCCTGCTATCCCCAACTCTTACATGAGAAAGTAGCTCATCTCTGCATTCCTATGTTCTGGGCTCACCACTGCTTACCTAGTTGGTGAGACAGCACTTTTTCAACCTCACGTTCTCTGGCAGGGCAGGCCATTATATTATTATTTTTTGTTTGTGTATAAATACATTTATATACATGAAAAATAATAATTGTGTGTACTCATGCAGATGTGCATCTGTATTTTACAAACATATATATGCATACTTATGTATATTTCTTTATTTGTAAATATGCATTTGTATTTATACGCAAAAGCACGTCATCACATACATTTTCCATATTGCAGTTCTGTATACAGATATGTTTATGCTCTTTTATGCATTATCATTGCCTTTAAATAAATATTCAGTTACGCATATTTCTTCTAGCAAATACCTACATTTAGGCAACATATTTGGTTTCTTTTTTTTTTTGTGATTAAAAACAATATTCTTACTATAGAACTGTGGCCTTCTCACCCTTACCTGATCAACCTACTCAGCCAGATGGTCAGGCCTACACTTCTGTGGGTTATTGTACCTCTGTCAATACTGCTGGCCAGAGTGAGTGATCCCTGTCAGAGTTGAGAAATGCTCCCAACTCCTGCAAGGTGTCAATATTCTTCCTGTCTGAACTTCTCACATAGGATTCAGTTTTATCCAGGTACGAATTCCTAAGATGGAAGTGCACAATATTGGTCTCCTTGTCAGACCATCTCGTAACTCAACCTTGTGCCTTTACAGGTGCTGCCATCATTAGAAGTGCCAATACCAGAATGGAAGACAGTATGAGCAGGGCATTGGTTCACAGGTTTAGAACTACTCCCTCTGGGTTGTGGCATCACTATAACCAAACCTAGTTAAAAGACTTGGTACCATTATTACCGACAAGACTGGCTTTACCAAAAATGCATTATCGTCTAAATGCTGTTTTGTTTAAAGGAATACATTCACATTTCATTGATATTGTGGATGAAAGTCATTAATGAAAAGAAAAAAGGTTTATTTTACTTACACCTGTTATTAGTGCTGTACCTTGCTGTTGTGACCTTTTTGGTATATCACATATGAATATCAGGAAGGAATAATGTCTTTACACATTCCTCATGCACTACAGCAGGAGTATTAATGTGTTTTTGGCTTTTGGTTATTTATTTCTGCAGAAATAAATCTTCCTGTGTGTGTGTGTGTGTGTCAGTATGAACTAGTAAATGTTGAATACTTTCAGGTGATAAGATGAGCTAAATGATGTTGGATGGGTGGGGATTACACTTCACAGTTGTACAAATTGACACATACATGACTCCATTTTCCCTTTTTTAAACATTGTCAGTTTAAGAGAATAACTGATGTTCTAAGCATGTTCCTGTGGGTTTCTGGGAATTGCTGAGGACTGCTACAGATTAAGCTGACATTCCGAGCACATTCATGAGTGCCCAAGGCCAGGTTACACTGATACGTTGCCTTACATGTTTGCATATTACTGCAATTTATAGAGATAAGTGTAATAGAACCTACTTTGCATACAAAGCACATAAATGACCCTGAAATTATGTGATTAAGTTTAACACTTGCCATTAATCAAGTTTTGTGGCAAATGGCTTAGGAGATGTCAGACATTTTAAAGTAAGCAACAAATATTATGAATGTTACAAATTAATATCAAACAGTTCAAAATAATGTTAGATTACTGGGCTTACATGAAGAAATGTTTGCTTTACTGATATGTTGGAAATACATAGTGATCACTGAGAAAGATAAGTTTATTTTGCTGTCAGTAAGTGATTATGTACACATGGTAGAATCACAGAGTTTGCAGTGATTTAAATTGTGAAGTAGGGAAACGTGAAGAATGTGTTGTTGGCACTACATACATGGTTATCTCCTGGAAGATTTCTGAGTACAAATACAGAAAGAAAAATGGCAGTATGAAGACAAGAAAGTTGTAGGAGAACAATACAGGGCTACTAACAAACGTCTTGCCTTGCTATCACAGATTTATTCATGATTTTAGAAACAATAGTTAAATGCATTACTTGGCAGGACTGAGACTGTGCATGAGTACATAATTAAGGGGTTTGTTTCACTTAACCTGCAGCTTTTTTTGTGATGATGGCAGGCATGCTTTCATTGTTGCATTGTTTGACTGGTGATTAAATGCTGCAAAAGCAAAACAATGGATCAAAAAAGAGAAAGGGTAATTTTAGCCATGAGGAGAACCACATCCTCATGGTAGACCTTAGGGGATCCACTTTTAAAGAATGAATTACCATAATCAAGAGTTTTATTTGATCGAAACGAAAATCCCTAATAGTTACAACAATGAAACTTTAAATAGTGATGTTCATAACATCGAACTGCAAGCTGCACATAGGAAGTTCTTATATATCCACCAATGCAGTATGTAATCAAAGTAAATGTCAATACTTTTAAAAAGAAAACATTTTCTTTTACATTTTAAGTTCGACTGCTGTAACATAAAATTAATTTATTAACTCGCAGAGTACTAATCACATGTTTAACATCTTCATCAACATAGTTGTTGGATTGTAAAACTCGATTGTAGTACATTTACAGATTTTCTGCAAATGTTCACCATCAGTTACAGATAACGTAACTACTTTGTCTTACCATTTTTAAACAAATTTGCACTTACAAGATCAATGTTTTAAACCTATAATGTTTTTGAATAGTGGTAAACATGTTCATTAATAGATATTATTGCCTTACTTCTTTGTAATAATGTCTTTAACAGGAATAGTCCGTATTCCTTGGAGCATTAAACATATCATCCGCCATGATGCTAAAATACGTGCTACGGACCTATAAAGGGATAGGCATATTTATGATTAGCTTGGCTTTACTTTTCATATACCTGTTCGATATGATGACATTCGATAATATACACTTTCAGTTTTGTTAGTGTTCAGGATTTTTGTCTTGATCATTTGAAATTCATGATTATGGTAATTCGTTCTTTAAAAGTAAATCTCCTTTAGGGCATAGAGCAAACATCTTTTTTGGAAAAGGGGGCCCAACCAAGCTGAGAGGGCAAACACCAGGAGTAAAGTGGTTATGGATATAAATGCTGTTGGTGGAAGGAAATGTATATTAATACAGTGCAAGAGGAGGGAAAATGATATGGTCAGATTTACCAAATCTAAGGCAGGGCAGAATGCAATTGCCTTTACCAGTACGTGGGGGGGGGGCTACTACACTTATACCTTTAACACCAGATGTTGTCTACATTCTTGATAATGACTGTGACACAGAAAACGTTTTTCTAAGTGTTCACTTTTTTTTTACTTTATTTAATAATGTATTCCCTGTTGAATTAAACATTGATATGTCTATGTGAAGGTCAAATTGTAAGTAACAGAAATGTCACATTTGGATCTCAGTAGGTCAAAGTCAAATGTGTTAACAAACTGTTATGATTATCTAAATCTGCCCAGTATCTCCGCCTTCTTGGCTGGCATGTATCACAGGGTGCAGGTGGTTTTAGTTCAGCCAAAACAAGCAGCTCACTCGAGACGTGGAAACATGTGAAAGTCTTAATAAGAATTGCAAACTGTCATGAGGATGGCTCATTAGCATACATTATTTTACATTATTTTTCATTTGCATTTCATTATAGCTTCATATGTTTCCACCTATTTGTGGCCAGCAAATGTTAGCATAAGTGACCTCTATGAATTAGACATTTGCTAAGAAAATGCATAGACAGTGCTGATAGTCTTTACATGGTCTCATAATGACAGGGAATATCACCCATGCAGACACACACACACACACACACACACACACACACACACAAACACACACACACACACACACACACACACACACACAAACAGTCACCACAAAAGTATTTTAATAGGGTCTATGTTATAACAGCGAATGATCAAAAGATCAAACGCTGTTATATCGACCACAAAAGAACAAAAACAAAAAAGACCGAACAGCCAGAACAGCAAATATTTTCCCGCTGTGCCCAAAAAAAAAAAAAAAAAAAAATCACACTAAACACTGTGCCCCTCACACCCCCCCTACTTAAATATACCAACTCTGAGATCACACTACAGTGCCAAAAATGGCAAAGTGACGGAAGCGGCCAAGTGACTTCTTCCCAAGGGAGAGAATTCGCTTAAAAGCTGCTTCATCATTTTGCATTTTCGACATTTACAGTTCGATGAAGATGCAATCGACATAATACGTCTTTGTTCTTCTGACAGGAACCCTTTTAATAGGAATAGTGCAGATGTAAGGGAACTTTTTATTTCATATTTTTAACTGCAAAACTCATTTAACCTCTGCAACAGTTTTTCACATCTAAATTGCTGTTCACATGCTTCAGTGAAATTATTTTAACAGTTTGAGACTTGGATTAGCATAACTGTGCTGGGAATATTAGATTATAAAATCAAAACCTCTCAAAACCAGTGCTATTTTGTGAAACAAAAAGAAATGAGGATTTTATACTCTGATAGTTTTACCAGTATGCTTAATTAATATATCAGCCGTGTTTTGTATAAAGAAGAAAGGCACTCCTGTAGTACTGATGACAGATTGAAGGACACCATAGGAACCATAGCACCTAAGCTGTTTTTTTAATGAAGATAGCTTAAGGACAGATAATTAAAGATTCTGTACTTCAAAGAGAAAGATTCTGAAAGTTTTGAAGCAGTATGGGTAATAACAAGAACCTTCCGGAACTTTTAGAACGTCAGAAACCGTCAAAGGTTCAGCATCCCTGAAGCAGAATAAGCCAATGCTTTACTTTCTTTTTCATTCTGTGTAAATCATGTGGTTTGTGAGCTGGCACCAAATAAGCCATTGATCTGAAGACCTTCGTAACAACGTTAGTTACTCTATGGCTGACAGGTGCCTCTGGTGATCAGACTGAAAAAATTAACATTCTGACAGTCACAAAATATACTCTTTCCACTGCCTTTACTTCAGAGGAACAACCTAAGGCAAAATTATTAGCACTATACATCACCTTAAATGTTGTGGGTAAAATCTGTAGTTCTTTAACTACACTCAGTGGATATTGTTGTCATTAAATTAGATGTAAAATTAAATTAGTATTACTATGAGGCTGAAAGGACAGAGAGGATGTCTTAATGCATTGTGCTGTGAACTCCAAAAAATTGCTTATTTCCCAATGCAGTCATCTGAACATAACTTTCATAAGTATGTGCAGTCTGTGCTGAATAAACATGCACTGCTGAGTATGAGGGTTAGTAAACATAATGGGACAATTTTATCAGAATAAAAATACAATGAAGGATTATATAGCTTACATCAAAACTTGCTAGATTTGCTGAAAAGAAGACTTATCTGGGAAGTGAAAAAAGATAATTTCGTAGATTATTAAAAACTTAGCAAAAAAGATAAAATTATTCTTAGCCAAATTGCGTATCTGCATGAAAAACGGTGTGTGGTATAATGAAAAAATCAGAAGTGCATAAAAACTCCATCATATACATGTGTAAATATATATTTAAATATTTTGAACATGCTCAATAAAATATAAAGAAACACTAGTCTAGACTAAAACAATGGAGTCCAGTCTTCAGTATTCTACATGTCCTTCTTGGAGTAATTGGATTTATTTCAGGCAAACTTTAATGTCTGATGCAGTGTGCAGTTGTTAAATTCTTTCTATGGTTGTACATGAAAAATAATAAAACTCATGAATGGCCAGTTTTCCTTCTTTGGGCTGTACGGTAACTAAGTTACTGACAGACATGCAGCTATTGAATTATGTTGCATACCTCCTGTTTAAAAGAACAATGCTTGTTTTACAGTCCTAAGCAGTTCTATTAAGAATATTGGCATTTTAGATTCATCTTATTGGAGGGTGGCCATAGTGGTGCAGTGGTTAGCATTGTTGCCTCACAGCAAGAGGTTCTCTGGTTCGATCTTCAGCTGGGGTGCCTTCTGTGCAGAGTCTGCATGTCCTCCCTGTGGTCATGTGGGTTTCCTCTGGGTGCTCCAGTTTCCTCCCCAAGACATGCTGTAGGTGGACTGGACACTCTAAATTAGCCCTAGGCATGAGTGCGTGTGTATGTGCCTTCTGTAGAAGGTTGGGTGCCAGGCTGGCAACTCAACACTGTAAAACTCCATTGCTAATCATAAACAGACAGATGATCTGCTGTTGCGACCCCTAACTGGGAAAAGCCAGAAGCAGATTCATCTTATTGGAATTCATGGCAGAGATCTCCTGAAGTGGTACTTTGGATTTAATCGAGGATACATAAGTGAAACATCCATGTGCATGCATGACATTCATACTTTTTAGTTACTTATAAATGGGAATAAAATAATCTGAAGCATACTAGTTTTGTACTTGTGGATACTACTGAAACAATACTATGAGTTTTCAGTTTTCTTAACTATTTATTTTGTTACCCTTCTTTAGAATCCAGAACTCTTCATAAGTTCATAGGTTAGTACTAGGCTAAATGTCCTTGTGGGCCATTTTAAACATAGTGGATTATCCCATTGGAGAATCAAATGCTGCACCTTGCGTCTGTAAGGTAAATACCTTAATCATTTTACCAACTCCTGAATTTCAGCAGAGAACATAGGTTCATTTTTAAGCCTAACCATGCTTCCCAAAGGTTTAAATGAAACTCTGTACCTTGTGTCTATAAGTTAAACACCGTGAACGTTATGACAACCCCCAATCCACTGCTGTTGTCACTGCATAGCAATATAACATAGGTAGAAAGGTCCATCCTTTCCCTAGAGAGTTATGGTCCATTGCTGAAATGGGAAGGTGAATATACCATTTTGCCATATCCATATAGAGAGTGAGGGGTTGAGGTAAGAAATTATTATCCTGTATTTAACCTTTGGAAGAGAGGGATTTGAATCCCATGCTGGTAGGACAATGCTCACACTCCCAGAGTACACTGGTGTTGGTCACACAAGATCTTGCAGTCTAAAATTGTTCAATATATTTGTGGCACCTATCTCAGCCAACATGCATGTGAGTTTGCAGGATTCCTAAAACTAGTTTAAGCTACTATGACAGCAGTATCACTAATTTGCTAAGGAGTCATGTTTTATACTGTTGCACTTCTAAATATTTGATTATTTAAACATTTTATAAGGTGGCTTATCTGAAGGCACTTCCCAGTTGCAACCTGTTTCAGATGTAATACTTTCTGTTATTATATTTATGATAATATTTGAAACAATCCTATTTCTTCTTTGAGCATAAAGGCTGTAGGGGGTTCTGGGTACTACAACTTACACCTGGCAAATTAAGTTTATTTTATGAACCTTTTAATCAAACTGCAGTGGTATATTGACAGTGCCCTACAACTATGGCTAAAACAGATGGAATCTATGTTATGATCTGTTTCAATCACTTCACATTATTTTTACTCCGTGCGAATGTCAGTAGTCTGTCTACAAGCCTATAGCTAAGCCTGTCTCTCATACATGTTATCTGTATGTAGGACCTTACATTTTCTTGGTAGACATCATTTTCTGGTGTTTTTGTGACATCACCACTTGCAGTGCTGTTCTCCCCTGACCACCATGCTGGTGTCTGTTTATGCACAGCACAGTACTTGAAAAGAACCAGTACATCTTGTTATTAGAATGTACTCTACATGCTGATCATGCTTGTGGTTACTGGTCCTGCTGTATTAGATGCTTGGTAGTACTGTTTAACTACTCAGGATTCTGGGATAGCAATGTTTTGGGGATTGTGAACAGAGATAAAAGAGTTTAGTTGGTCTATTTCATTTTGAATACTTTTACATTAATAAGGAAGCAGGACCAGTAAGACAATGAGTATGGGAGCAAACTTTATGAGGGAATTTGTGAAGTTTTAGGGGGTGTTTAATGGTAGATGGATGCCAGTTGTGGCAACAGAATTTTATATGCAAAGAATGAGATGATACATCCACAGGAAAGCAATAGGTGGGGGGGGTGAATGTAGAGAGATTTTTAGTAGTACTGGTGGACAGAGAGAAGAGGAAGTTGTAGAGAGTATAATCACTTTATATTAAATGGTTTTAAAATGCATCTGCCTGAGGTGAGGAAGAGGTTTGAGAGTGGTGTGTGCTTGGATGGGTTGGACAGTAGTAGAAAGAAGTATACCATGAGAAAAGACATTTTATTTGACATTTTTTCAGCCGTGAGTATAATGGTATATTGAATTCTAGTATGTGTTCCTGTTACAGTAGAAGCTGGGATACATGTCTTTAAGTGGGAGGAGGGGGTGGGGAAGAGGCTGAAAAAAAAGAATGAGTCTAGGTACATTTAAACTCAGCAAAGACACCCAGAAACAATCTATGCATATGACCTTGTAATCACAAGTTGCATGCAGGGTGTCATCATAGATTGAACTACATTGCATAATTAAAGGACAACCATACTCCATAACTTGTAAAGCAAAAGATTCAGCATATCTTGATCTTTTCTGTAGTAGTAAGGTCCTTGTCTCACTCAATGTTATTGTTATTATTTTTCTTACTATTTCACATCTCTCCAAATGGCCAGATGTGTTAATTTTGTTTTAGAAGCAATTTTCACAATTTTTCACTGTCTCTGGCAACAGGGTTAGTTTACCTTTGTAAATAATATATGCTGCTTTTTTGTGTCCAGTTCTTAAGAAATATTTTATCTTTTATTTAAATTTAAGGGTTGAAAAGCTAACTTGTTTAGTGCTTTTTCAGATTCAGAGTTGGAGTTCAAGCAACATGTTATAAAATAACACACGTAGAAAGACAGACCATTCAGTACACAAGTTTAAAAAGTTTTATTAACTGTATAGCTAGAATCAGTCTTCTTCTGGCTTTTCCCAGTTAGGGGTCATCACAGCGGATCACTGTCTGCTCATAGGTTCATAGGTTCATAGGTTCATACTAGGCTATCTGCCCAAGGGCATTTATAAGCCTAGCCCATAGTTATTTGGCTTTCGCCACCCCTTTAGTTTGAATAAAACTATGCCTATTATTTTGCTGTGCCTCTGTCAAGCAGTGACACTGAAGTAATCCCTGGGGTATATCTGCGATCCCCATCCATTGGTCAAGATTCCTCTTGAACAAGGCCAGCGAGGTGCTCTGCCTCACATGTACCGGGATTTTGTTCCACAGCATAGGGAGTCTCTGGGTGATGAATCTGTCCCTCCAGCATGTTCTATTAATAACCGTTCAAGGTTTAAGTCTCCCCTTGTGGTTCTGAGGGATCTAGATTTTTTGAGGTGAAGCATATTCATCAAATCAGGGTTTGACATGGCCTTATATGTCAGGCACAGGTCACCTCTGAGCAAGCAGTATGAGACTGAATAGAGCTGGAGTTCTTTCAGTCGGGCAGCATAAGACATATTTTTGAGACCCTTTATCCTTTTGGTGAGGAACTTTGGGGCCTTTCCAGCTGCTGCAGGTGTCTGGTCAGATACATTCCGAATGGGGTATTGTACTCAATCATAGGTCTAATGAGTGATGAGTACAGGGTTTACGGGAAAGACCTTTTTTCCCTTTGATCCCCAGAATGGGGAATCCCTTCATGATCCCAAGGGCTGGGCCCAATGTAGAATTTTAAAGTGTTAGATTGACCCCAGTATTTCTGTTACAGTAGAGGTGTTTTAATGTTTATGGGTTGGACTGAAAGAATGGTTATTAATTTTACCTCCCGGCACCCAGGAAATTTCATGCATTTTTGAATGGTATAAAGGTTTCCTGAGTGCACCCCATGTTTTTATCATTTTTATAAGGAAATTTAATTTTCCCTGAGCTCACCCCAGGTATTTATCTTTTAGTAGAGGTGTATTAAGGGTTTATGTTTCCTTATTTCACATATTCAAATGGATGTTTAATTTTATATTGACTCCATTTTTCACTTGAATTAGTAGTAAATAATTATGCTGCTTTCCAGAGTATTTATCTTTTAGTAGTTGGAGATTCAAGTTGAGTCACTAAAAAAAAAAAAAAAAAAAAAAAAAAAAAAAAAAAAAAAAAAAAAAAAAAAAAAAAAAAAAAAAAAAAAAAAAAAAAAAAAAAAAAAAAAAAAAAAAAAAAAAAAAAAAAAAAAAAAAAAAAAAAGAACTGTTAATTTGAAGCCCATTCAGTCATTAAATTTTACTAACCTTGTTTCTTTCTTAAATAGGCACAAGGGACCGCTGCCGGGCAACTTTACAGGTTGAGTTGCATGGTCCCAACTTCCCGGGCCACACCATTGACCATTTGTGTGTTTTACTCAACATGTTTTGATGAACCGAGGGGGAACCTTGCATCAAGGAGGCTGAGACTCTTCCAAAGGCCAGCTCAAAAGAACCTTTAAAAGGCATGACTGCCTTGCAACCAAATGGTGATCAAAGCTGCAATTCCTTTCTTATTATACTAGATCTCTATGTTTCAAAAGCCAATATGGACAATTCAGGCGTGACCCCCTTAAGTGGAAGTCGCGGCGATTTTGGGAATTTAGGAGGTAATTAAAATTTAACGGGGTTCTCATTTTCAGAACACAGCGGGGAAATCCTCGGGTGTTGTTTTGCTTGGAAGGAGTTTTCACTGCTTGAAGATGTTTGGGGCCAATCCTCTTTATTTCCTTTTGGGAGAGTTTATTTTTTTGGGATTTTTAAACCAATTTTTTTTTTTTTTTTTATTTTAGTTTTTTTTATTTTAAAACCTTAATGTTTTTTTTTCTTGGGGAAAAAAATTTAATTTTCCCCTGTATTCTGCTTTCAGTGGGGGGAATTATTGTATTTGGTGACCTGATTTTCGAATTTCATAGATTGATTAATTTACCTGCTCTGCCCATGTTTTCAGCTTTTAGGATGATGATTTTAATGTTTTATGACTTGCCCCAGTTTTCAGCATTATTCTTTTGGGGAGTTTTAATGTGTTCCTTGATTTCGATATGGTTTTTCCAAAGTGGAGGATGATTTGTGACCACTGTGCACTTTGGTTTCATGCAAATTCTGATGTGTTTTGTTTACCGTTTGCCCCTCCGGGTATTTATGTTATTCAGTGAGGGAGTTTATGTGTTACCTGATGGATATGGTTTCAGTTTTTCCAGTAAGGATTTTTAAAAGGGTTTCCTCTCTAAATCCTTGGTATTTCAAAAAAACCAGAAAAAGGATGATTTTTGTACCAAAGCCACTCTGGATTATGCAATTCGTAGTATGTATTAATGGTTCCTTTATGTCCCTCCATGGTTTTCATGCTTATCAGTAGGGATGATATTAAGGTGTTCGGATGGCACCCGGGAATTTGGGAACAGTGTGGGATTTGGGTTACCTGAGGTGACTAAAAATTTTAAACATTTTCCTAATGGGTTTAATTTTATTATGGCAACCCGGAACATCCTTTCCCAGAGAGGGTGTTTTGTTTAAAGGACGTTCCCCTGGTTAGATTTTGGGGTAATTTTAAGTTTCCTTTGGATCATAAATTTCATGCATATTCAGAGAGGGTTGAATTATGTGTTATAACTCTCATCCATTTTATTTCAGCATTTTTCGGGAGGTTTTAATGTTTCCCTAAAAGGCCCTTTATAAATTTTTCTTATTCAGTTGGTGATTTTTTTAAATGCCTGTGATTTATGGATTTCTTATTTTTATTAATAATGATAAATGTGTTCCCTTTTCTTTTTCCCCCATTTTTATGCTTTTCTGTTGGAAAATTGTTTAGGGCTGGGGCCCCATGGATTCTGCTTTTCAAAGATATTTTTGGGTTCCTGACTGCCCCTTTAGGTTTTAGCATTTTAAGAAATTGGTAAATTTAATGTTTACCACTGGCCCCCAGGGTTAAAGGAAACATATTTTATGAATTAATGTTTTAGATTTTCACTTGGTTTTTTGTTTTCAGTGGGATAAATTTAGGTTATGACTGCTCACCCAGGGGGTTCTTCCTTTTAAATGGTGTTTTAAAGGGTTTCCTGATGTGACCCCAATGTTTTCTCCTTTTGTGGATGGTGATATTAATGTGTTATGATTGAACTCCAGGTTTTTGGGCTTAAGTGTTGGTGAAAAAGTGTTCCCGCTTATTAGGGTATTTAAGCATATTAGTAGATGGATGATATAATTTTCCCTCCTGTTTCAGGATTTTCCTTTTTTGAGAGGGTGTTTAAAATGTACAATTGCTGCACTCCATGGTATTTCATGCATTATTCAGTAGATGTGTAAATAAGGCTGCATGCTGAGTGGCTGCCTTTGACAACAGTATTTTGCATAAAATTAGATGGGAAATGTTGCAGTTGTTCTAAACACTGCACAGCATATTGATCCCTAAGTCAAAACCCTTGTTAGGAGGTGGAACCCCTTCACCTTCTCTCTTTCTGGTATGTACCTTTTTGTATAAGTATGACAGGAAGGAAGGCCAACACTCAATCTTTGGCAACAGTGTTGCTTTTAACTTCAGCCCCACCCCACATCACCAGCTGTATCATTTTTGCAGTCCCTAAAAAATGTTATTTTATGCAAACGTGTTGCAGTGTTGCTTGTATTGGGGTGAATATGACACACTACACACCTGAACTTGTCTCTAATTCTGGAAAAACATTGCACAATTTATGTAATGATCCAGAAAGCTTCTGTGTTCAATGTAAGTATTTAAACAAAAATTAACATTTGCTTGTAACCCAGCTCCATGGCATAGTGGGATGGAGCCATAACCATGATTCAGGTAATCTAAAATGGATTATTAGCATGAGCATTGCTGGATCCTGGTGAGGAAAGCAGCATGAATGGTATGTGTCACCTTACCCATCTTAGGGATAGAAATTATTAACATCATCAAGAATAAGAAGTGAGTTGGGGTTCTTTTGCCTTTTTAGTGGAGGTTCTGAAGAGCATAGATGAAGTTTTTGAGGAGTTAAGTAATAGTGTTTTGCTATTGAGCCAGTTAATAAGGAAGTAAAAATCTTTTTGCAGATCATGTTGAATTGAGTGGGTTGTTAGGTTGGGCAGGAAGACAACCATGTCAATGGTGTACAACAAGAATGGAAGTTGGGGAAGGTTGAGTGCAAGTTTATTTATAAAAATGGAGAAAAGAACAGGGGCCAGTGTGGAGCCTTGAGGAACTTTTTTAAGTAAGGGAGTGGTGGATGATGTACTGTACACATTTACTGAGAAATGTTGGGGGAACAGGTAATTGTGGAACTAAGGAATAGTGTTAGGACTAACCCCAATGTCAGTGAGGTGGTAAAATAGGATTGGGTGGTCAGTCAGATCAAAGACTCCAGTAAAGTCTATAAATATGGTTCCATTAAGAAGGCCTTTGTCCATAGCTAACAGAGTGTGATCAGTGAAAATCCAAAGTGCAGTGGAAGTGCTGTGGCTAGACTGGAAACCATGTTGCTTGGAAGAGAAAAGCAGTATTGACTTATATAGTTTGAGAGTTGATTATAGACCAGTTTTTCTAAGAATTTCCCAAGGGTGGGGAAGATGGAGATTGGGCAGTCATCACTGGGTATCTTGGGATTGGATCTTTTGGGGTGAAGTATGATTTTTGCTATTTTTCATATTTTGGGCATACAGTTTTGAGTTAAGCAAACGTTGTATACGTATATTAGAGGAGTTACAATATACTCCCTACATTGGAGTATGAACCATGAGGCAAGGGTTTCTGAACCTGCAGGCAAGTCTAGGTTTAGGTTTTTAAGGAGAGGTACAATATATTTGGTTATAATCTTTTTAAAGTAGTAGAGGGAAGTATAATGGTGGGGGTGAGGGAGAGGATGAGTGTGAGAGTGATGTATGTCAGCTGATGAAGGGGAGATTGAAGAAGTGAGTACTACAATCTGAGGAAGAGAGAGAGAAGAGAAGAGAAGGCGGAAGAGGGAGCAATGGGAGAAGTATTACAACCTATTAACTGGTTGGCCCCTACCCAGAATTGTTTAGGGGAGTCAAAATGTTTTGATTGATGTGTTGTGACAGGATGGTTCTTATGATCTTGTTGCTTGTTTAGACAAGTTTCTGAGTAGGGTGTAGCACTGTCTGGTAGAAGGACTTGTGTCAGACTTCAGGAGTACCATGCTTTCTCTCTAAGAGATAGGAGGGTTTTACGTTTGTAAGTGAGTCACGTGTTTTATTTGGGGTTGTACAGTCTTGTGACTATAGGGAAGAATGCATCTTGTAGGTTACAGAGAAGTTGTGCAGCATTGCACGGGTGTGACAAGGAGAGTATAGGGCTCAGTTCAGAGAGTATGGCTATGTTTTTAGTTTGGTAATGTTTGCTTGAGATTTGTTGTGGAATGTAATGAGTTTTGGAGAGGACTTTTTGCAATCAAAGTGGAAGCTGAAGCGTATAGGACAACGATTACTTTGAGTGGGAGGGTGGCTGGAGATATGATAAATAAGAGAGGGGTTGTCTGTGATTATTAGCTCAAGCAGTGAATGATGTGATGGGGAAAGATTGGGTCTGATGGGTTCAGAGACAAGTTGTGTGAGATTAAATACATTGAGAAGTTCAAATATGCAGTTTTTTGAGGGTTCATTGAGAATGAGGTTAAAGTCATAAACAGGAATATGATTTTTGATGCTCTGAACAGAGGAGGTTAAGTTCTTGAGTAAGTTATTAAGCTTCTGTAATGTAGTTGAAGGAGAGAGATGAGTAACAAGCAGACAAATTGGGGAGCTAAATGGAGAGTGGATTTGTATTAGCAGCTAATTTGGAAGGGAATCTGAGGAGGCATTACTTTGAGCAAGAACTTGCATGTTGATATCTGGCTTGAAAAGAAGGGTAATGCTTCCTCCTCACCTAAATCCTGGCCTGGCATTAAGAAAGTAATCCTAACCTGGGAAGAAGTGCTGTATAGAGGGATCTTGTGGTTTAATGCAGGATTCTGGGATAGCAATGTTTTGGGGATTGTGAACAGAGATAAAAGAGTTTAGTTGGTCTATTTTATTTTGAATACTTTTACATTAATAAGGAAGCAGGACCAGTAAGACAATGAGTATGGGAGCAAACTTTATGAGGGAATTTGTGAAGTTTTAGGGGGTGTTTAATGGTAGATGGATGCCAGTTGTGGCAACAGAATTTTATATGCAAAGAATGAGATGATACATCCACAGGAAAGCAATAGGTGGGGGGGTGAATGTAGAGAGATTTTTAGTAGTACTGGTGGACAGAGAGAAGAGGAAGTTGTAGAGAGTATAATCACTTTATATTAAATGGTTTTAAAATGCATCTGCCTGAGGTGAGGAAGAGGTTTGAGAGTGGTGTGTGCTTGGATGGGTTGGACAGTAGTAGAAAGAAGTATACCATGAGAAAAGACATTTTATTTGACATTTTTTCAGCCGTGAGTATAATGGTATATTGAATTCTAGTATGTGTTCCTGTTACAGTAGAAGCTGGGATACATGTCTTTAAGTGGGAGGAGGGGGTGGGGAAGAGGCTGAAAAAAAAAGAATGAGTCTAGGTACATTTAAACTCAGCAAAGACACCCAGAAACAATCTATGCATATGACCTTGTAATCACAAGTTGCATGCAGGGTGTCATCATAGATTGAACTACATTGCATAATTAAAGGACAACCATACTCCATAACTTGTAAAGCATACGTATTCAGCATATCTTGATCTTTTCTGTAGTAGTAAGGTCCTTGTCTCACTCAATGTTATTGTTATTATTTTTCTTACTATTTCACATATCTCCAAATGGCCAGATGTGTTAATTTTATTTTAGAAGCAATTTTCACAATTTTTCACTGTCTCTGGCAACAGGGTTAGTTTACCTTTGTAAATAATATATGCTGCTTTTTTGTATCCAGTTCTTAAGAAATATTTTATCTTTTATTTAAATTTAAGGGTTGAAAAACTAACTTGTTTAGTGCTTTTTCAGATTCAGAGTTGGAGTTCAAGCAACATGTTATAAAATAACACACGTAGAAAGACAGACTTCATTCAGTACACAAGTTTAAAAAGTTTTATTAACTGTATAGCTAGAATCAGTCTTCTTCTGGCTTTTCCCAGTTAGGGGTCGTCACAGCGGATCACTGTCTGCTCATAGGTTCATAGGTTCATAGGTTCATACTAGGCTATCTGCCCAAGGGCATTTATAAGCCTAGCCTATAGTTATTTGGCTTTCGCCACCCCTTTAGTTTGAATAAAACTATGCCTATTATTTTGCTGTGCCTCTGTCAAGCAGTGACACTGAAGTAATCCCTGGGGTATATCTGCGATCCCCCATTCATTGGTCAAGATTCCTCTTGAACAAGGCCAGCGAGGTGCTCTGCCTCACATGTACCGGGATTTTGTTCCACAGCATAGGAGTCTCTGGGTGATGAATCTGTCCCTCCAGCATGTTCTATTAATAACCGTGTCAAGGTTTAAGTCTCCCGCCTTGTGGTTCTGAGGGATCTAGATTTTTGAGGTGAAGCATATTCATCAAATCAGGGTTTGACTTGGCCTTATATGTCAGGCACAGGTCACCTCTGAGCAAGCTGTATGAGACTGAATAGAGCTGGAGTTCTTTCAGTCGGGCAGCATAAGACATATTCTTGAGACCCTTTATCCTTTTGGTGAGGAACTTTTGGGGCCTTTCCAGCTGCTGCAGGTGTCTGGTCAGATACATTCCGAATGGGGCATTGTACTCAATCATAGGTCTAATGAGTGATGAGTACAGGGGGCGATGACCTCCCTTGATCTAGATGTGAATCCCTTCATGATCAGGTGGGCAATGTAGAAGGTTTTCCTAACTACTTTAGCAACATGAGTGTCAAACGAAAGGCTACTGTCAACCTGGGTCCCCAGATCCCTGATGACTTCTTCTGTGCTCAGTGGATTGCCACCTATATGGTAGCTAGGGTAACCTTGTTTTTCCCAAGGGTATGACTATGCATTTCTTGGCATTTAACTTTAGGCCATGGCGCTGGCATCAGTTATCCGCTACTGTGAGGCCCTTCTGAAGGATATCTGTGTCAGATGTGTTTTCGACTATGGCGCCAGTTTGCAGTCATCTGCAAACTTTGTCAGCCATAACCCTCCTGTGTTTGCTTGTACTTCAGAAAAGTAGATGCCGAACAAGAGTGGACCCAGGACTGAGCCCTGTGGGACACCACTTGTGACAGGCTTTGAGTCTGACATGGCTCCAGCAACTCTGACCCTGTGGGTTCTGTCACTTAGCCAGTTTGCAACCCATCTTGTGATGTATGGGTTTACATTCAAGCTGATGAGTTTTTGATGATACCTGAGTGGGGTATTGTGTCAAGGCCTTTGCCAGGTCAAGGTAGGCTGTATGGACTGCCTTTCCCTCATCAATGGCCTTGGTGACTGTCTCAAAAAGTCAACCAAGTTTAAAAGGCATGATCTGCCTTTGACAAAGCCAAACTGGGTTGGATCCAAAGTCTGCAAGTTCCCTATGTCTTTATTTATGAGTTCCATTATGATCCTCTCCATGGCTTTGCAGATAAGGCTTGTCAAGCTAATGGGACGGTAATTTCCAGGGTCGGTGGAGGCACCGCCTTTGTGAAGTGGGACCACAGTCGCCGTGCGCCACTCCTTGGGTACATATCCTGAGGTGAGGCTACGATTAAACAGCTGTCCTAACTGCGGTTTAATTCCTCATTGAGTTCATGGAGCACACAGCCGGGACACCATCCGTCCCATGGATGCTGTGTTTTTGCTTTGGAGAGAGCAGTTCTCACCTGGGCTTGGAGATGTTTGGGGGCTACAATCCTCTGGTATAGATATCTCTCCTTTGGGGAGAAGTTTGCACTGAACCTGTCAGCCAGTATGTTGGCAATGTGTGTAGGTTCAGTAATCTTCACATCATTTTGAACTAATTCTGAGCATATTTGGGAGTTTCCTCCTAGGTTTCTAACATAGCTAAAGAAGGCCTTATGATTGTCTTTGAATCCTTGGTGATTTTTCTCTCAAAATTTGCCTTGGATGATTTTATGAGAGCTCTTAGTTTTTACTTATAATGATCAAAGGTGTCTTACCTTTCAAGGATTTTGCTCTATCTTGTAGTAGCTTCCTCCTTTTGTTGTAGAGCTTGTTTATGGCTGGGGTCCACCAGACTGACGCTTGCCTTTGGTACAAAGAGTCTTAGTTTTGTTTGGGATTGCCTGATCCATACAGTCCTGTAGGTGCTGGTAGAAGGCATTTGTAAGTGATTCAGCGGTTTGAGTAATGTTTACCACTGGCTCAGGGGCCTTAAAGGAGACCACACTAGTTTTTAGAAGTGTGAAGTCGGCTTTTGAGAAGTTTTTCACTGTGGTCTTTTTGTTTCAGGTGGGGCGGGATGAGGACCTCCAGCGAGATTAGTTTATGATCTGATCTCACCAGTGAGGGGTATACTTCGGTGTTGAACATTGTGATCCCATGTTCATGATGATGAGATCAAGTATGTTTTCTCCTCTTGTGTTGATGCTGAATCATTGTTCCACGGCATTTGAGTTTATGTAACCCAGGAACCTTTGGGCTAGAGTGTTTGGGCTTGAGTAGTGTTCCCAATCTATATTAGGGTAGTTGAAGTCACCTAGTATGATGGTGTTTGGAGATACATTTATCCTCCATTGTTTTCAGGAAGGCCATGTGAGGTTTCTGAGTTTGAGAGGGTGGCCTGTAACATGCTACAAATTGCAGAGCAGTCTTGCCTATGGTTAATTGCACCTGGATGGTCTCCGATGCATCGTGCGCTGCCACCAACCTTGAGGTGTGGGTGTCCTTATGAATATGGACACCCTCCTTTCTTGGTGTTGTCCAGATTTTGGGGCCGAACGCATGATATGAGGTGAAACCTGCTAGTGCCGGGGTGCTCTCAGGAGCCTTGAACCAGGTTTCTGTCACAGCACAGACATCGATGTTCTCCATACTGAGAAGGGCCTTGAGTGCGTGCATCTTGAGATTGAGACTTCTGGCATTGAGCAGCATTACCCTTAGTTCTTTTACTTTTTGTGTTCTAGGGTGATAGGTTTAGAATTTGAGCCTTGCCTAAAAAGGCACTATGGGGTGGCAAGAGCCTTTGCCAATATCTGAAGCCTAGTGACAGGTGCAAGCCGCCCTTGCGAAGCAGCGTGGCTTGTCCAGCATGTCATCCCAGGCAGACAGACATTGATCCCTTTGAATGACACCAGAATTTAAGCCAATTATTAAAGCTGATCATCTTATCACTGTATTGTGGCATCATTCTAGGTGAAGGTAGGATACTGCTCAAGGTCAGGGTCATACCTGCCTGGGCTGCATAATCGGAGAGCTCCTCAATGTCTCTTTTCATGTAGTCCAAGGAGGTATGTCTCAGGTCGCTGACACCAGCGGGACAATGACTGAGTCGCACTTGTACCTGCTGTTGAGAGACCTGAGTGCTTGTGTTATGTGGTGGATTCTAGCCCGACAGGCAGCTTACTCTGACCCTCTCCTTACTCAGTCTGGTGAGCGGGACGCCAGTGTGTCTGACTATGGAGTCACCTATGACAAGTATGTTTGGTGTTGTATTTGGCCTTAAGGGCAGTGACTGCTTTGTACACTGATTTTGTTGTTTATGTGTTGTTTGTGTGGTGTATTGAGTTTGCAGTTGCTTGGGTGTCTGCTTTGGAGGCCTCTGCTGTTTAGGTAAATTTTACTCAGAGCCTCGAGTATGTCTTAGTGTGTTTATGTGTTTGATTCAGTGGTGTGGTTGAGTTATGTGAGACTGGTATTGTGGTGTGTGTAGTTGCCTTCTCCTCCTGCCTGGTCTTGCCAGTCCTGAGTTGAGAGAGCTCAGCCTCCAGTCTGGCTAAATAGCTGCATCTCTCACAAGTGTTAGTGTTACATGGGAGGAGGAGATGGTTGTCCGTGTACATGAAGCAATTGTAACATTGTCTCAGAATTCCCAGATTCACCAAATGGGCAGGAGAGGACGCCAGCATCTGACCCTTCGACATGCTAGAAAGAATTATGAGTTGGTATGAGACAGAAAAGTAGTGGGCTTAGCAGGAAGTGGGCACCCTGGGGGTTTTGCTAGTGAGAGATTTGTATAATATAGGAGTGCTTGACCTGCAAAGAGAATGCTTATAAGACAAGGGATATGCTTATAAGACAAGTGCTGAGCTTTTGAGAAGAAAAGCTATTTGGAACAAGTGCTGCACTTTTAGTGTAGGTGTAAACTGTTTAGGTACCTAACAGAGCAGTTCTAAGGGAAAAATTGAAGAACAGACTTTCTGGAGCCAGAAAGAGTTTAACCTTGTTTAACCGGTGCTGCCTGATGCTGCTCTAGTGGCAACTCCGCTGCTAAAGCACGCTAAAGCTGCTTGATAGCAGGGGCTGGAAAGAAGCAGGAATAGACCCAAAAGGGAAAATAAAACTACAGTTTCAAGTCAGTAACCACCTCTACGGGGCAGGGAAGCTGCTCAATGTTAGTCACTGCCACTGATGAACACAGAGACCCTCCTTCAGCCCAAGCAAAATGGCCTCACAGAAACTTTCAAACAGTTCAGGAACAGCAAGCCTGTAACTGAACTTTTAACTCTCAGAAAAGTGGGAAAAAGCAAGATTTTTTTGTTTTTGTTTTTTACAGAGATAGCAGAGGTTCACAAGTAATATCAAGTTATAATAGTGCAGTAAATGACCCCACACAAGAGTGCTAGGTCAAGGACAGAAAATATGCAAGTTTTAAGAAAAAACGATTTAAAATTATGCAAACAGGAAATTCAGCAAACAGCTTTTGGTTGTGCTCCAAATACAGCTACTAATACAGAAATCAAGTTTAACAAGCCAGAAAATGCTCAAGCTAGGCAGCTATGCAGAAAAACTTAGCAAATAAACAGAGAAAAAATACTTAAAATCTCAAAAGTGGCTCCCTTCTTCTCTCAGCATTTTTTCCTCTTGGAGGGTGCTTCACCAACAGCCAACAAGCCTGAAAAGACGCTCAAACCACGAGGCAACTAGGTTTTAAGAGAGGAAGATGAAGGAGTTATGGAAATGACCCTAGTGGCCAATAAAACTACAGTTTCAAGTCAGTAACCACCTCTACGGGGGCAGGGAAGCTGCTCAATGTTAGTCACTGCCACTGATGAACACAGAGACCCTCCTTCAGCCCAAGCAAAAATGGCCTCACAGAAACTTTCAAACAGTTCAGGAACAGCAAGCCTGTAACTGAACTTTTTTAACTCTCAGAAAAGTGGGAAAAAGCAAGATTTTTTTTTTTGTTTTTGTTTTTTACAGAGATAGCAGAGGTTCACAAGTAATATTAAGTTATAACAGTGCAGTAAATGACCCCACACAAGAGTGCTAGGTCAAGGACAGAAAATATGCAAGTTTTAAGAAAAAAACGATTTAAAATTAAGTGCAAACAGGAAATTCAGCAAACAGCTTTTGGTTGTGCTCTAAATACAGCTACTAATACAGAAATCAAGTTTAACAAGCCAGAAAATGCTCAAGCTAGGCAGCTATGCAGAAAAACTTAGCAAATAAACAGAGAAAAATACTTAAAATCTCAAAAGTGGCTCCTTCTTCTCTCAGTTTTTTCCTCTTGAGGGTGCTTCACCAACAGACAACAAACCTGAAAAGACAGCCAAACCACGAGGCAACTAGGTTTTAAGAGAGGAAGATGAAGGAGTTATGGAAATGACCCCTAGTGGCCAATAAAACTACAGTTTCAAGTCAGTAACCACCTCTACGGGGGCAGGGAAGCTGCTCAATGTTAGTCACTGCCACTGATGAACACAGAGACCCTTTTTCAGCCCAAGCAAAATGGCCTCACAGAAACTTTCAAACAGTTCAGGAACAGCAAGCCTGTAACTGAACTTTTTAACTCTCAGAAAAGTGGGAAAAAGCAAGATTTTTTTTTTTTTTGTTTTTTACAGAGATAGCAGAGGTTCACAAGTAATATCAAGTTATAATAGTGCAGTAAATGACCCCACACAAGAGTGCTAGGTCAAGGACAGAAAATATGCAAGTTTTAAGAAAAAAACGATTTAAAATTAAGTGCAAACAGGAAATTCAGCAAACAGCTTTTGGTTGTGCTCTAAATACAGCTACTAATACAGAAATCAAGTTTAACAAGCCAGAAAATGCTCAAGCTAGGCAGCTATGCAGAAAAACTTAGCAAATAAACAGAGAAAAAATACTTAAAATCTCAAAAGTGGCTCCCTTCTTCTCTCAGCGTTTTTTCCTCTTGGAGGGTGCTTCACCAACAGCCAACAAGCCTGATTGGCAGTGGAGCTTTACAGTGTCGAGTTGCCAACCTGGTGCCCAACCTTTTACAGAAGGCACACACACACACACCTAGAGCCAATTTAGTGTGTCCAATCCACCTACAACATGTCTTTGGGATGAAACCAGAGCACCCGGAGGAAACCCATGCGATCACAGGGAGGGCATGCAGACTCTGCACAGAAGGCACCCCAGCATCAAACCAGAGAACCTCTTGCTGTGAGGTGGCAATGCTAACCACTGCACCACTGTGGCCACCGAATATAGCTAGAATCAGTAAGCTGCTTAATTACCTTTTTTCTTAATGTCATAAAAGACTAAGATACTGCTAATGCTCCTAACCTACACAATGCCACAAATTATGTGACAAATATCAAAAGGAAACAACGTGCAATTCTACAAAAATCAAGATAGTTTTAAAGTACAGCATGTGATTTTGTGATGACTGATTAAAGAACAGAAAAACTACTTTATAATGAGAAAACTGCAACATCTAAGTAGATGTCTTTTAAACAAAACACTGCTTGGCTGTGGTTAGTGTCACAGATCCACAGGCCATGGATCCTTAGCATAGACAAAATGTTTTGACATGCAGCAAGACTACTGATTCCCCTCTCCCATCCATTCCAACTACTCTCCCTCCTAACACCTTTCTCAGTCACAGTCTCAGACAGATTAAACCTTTTTTCAGTGCTATGGTTCCAAATACCATGTAGTAGTTATTCTTTCCATTTCTTTATATCTTGCAGCTTAAAGTTAAAACTGTTTATCATACTATTTTGCAACAACTCATTAAATGCATGTCTACATCTTGCAACAAGTTCCAAGCTCAACATGCCTTCTTTAAGAGTTACTGCTTTATCTGCTAACAGAGCAGCCTGTATTCAATAAAATGTTCTACCATTGTTAATGGTTACAAAAATTATTGTACCTCTATATCCTGGACAGGACACAGCAACACTAGGATGTTTATTACATGCAGTAAGATTTATTTTCTAAATATTTCATGAACGCAGTGCTTCATAGCCTAAATAAATGTTTACTACTAGTGGGTTATAATGTTCATACCCGATCACCATTGACCCCAGCTAATATGAAGCCTCTTGAAGCATTGCCCTTTCACAGCAACAGCAGACATAAAGCACATCTGAATGGTAAGATCCTATGATTTATGATTACAGACTTCCAAGTATGACTGTCTTCCTTAAATTGACATGTACTTACAAGCTTTTCTAACTGGACTTCTACAGACATGCTGCTGAGTTCAGTCACATTATCCTGGTTAAAAAAATGAAAATAAGTAAATTAACTCAAGGGCAATTTTTATGTTTTTTGCCATCTGCCTGAAGAAAAATTCTCTGATGTCTGCTTTGGGTATAAAAGTACATATGCAAACACTTCCATGCAACAATTATAAAACTTCTGGATATTGCTACGTACACAGGGCCATACAAATATGCTGTCACTTCATATTTGTACATTGCCTTTCCATTCTCTTGCTTCACAAGTTTTCACTAAACTCTTCTGATCAGTGTATATGATTACCATGCATTATTTTTATATGCTGGATCTGCGGTGGTGCAGTGGTAGCATTGTTGCCTCACATCAAGAGATTCTCCTGTTCGATTCTCAGCTGGAGTGCAGGGAGTGCCTTCTGTGTGGAGTCTGCATGTCCTCCCTGCGGTTGAGTGGCATTCCAAAAGACATGCGTGAATGGGCATGCCTTCATTGAAGGTTGGGCGTCGAGCTGGCAACTCGGCACCATAAAAATCTACTGCCAATCATTAGCGGACCGGAGTTCCTCTGTGACGACCCTGAAAGACAAACAACAAAGAAGCCGAAAGACAAACAACAACAACCATTCATTATTTTATATACTCTATAATTATCCCTATTTAACCAGAATAGTCTTTCACTTACCCACCCATAACCAGTTCTCTTTTTCTATACTCTGTCACTACTCCTTTTGTAGGGAGGTCAGTTTTTAATTTGCTGCCCAAACATTTGATTGGCCTCTTCCCACCATTACCTTTTCCTTCTAGTTATTTGCTCCTAACATTTTAACTCCTGTGCTATTTTTTTCAATAAAGTCCAAAAGCCCCTCTTGCCTGTATTCCATGCCTTCACTTGCAGTCATCTTGATTGCTAAAATCTCATTTCTCAATTTCTGTTTTGAATTAGTTCTCAGAATACCTTTTGCTACTTTAAAAAGATAATATTTTGTATGGCTGCTCTTCTTCTATTTAAAGATCAACATCCAAACTCCTAATCTTTCCTTATTTTTTCACTCCACCTTTGTTTCATCATCATTCATTTCCACTACAGTTTGTAACCTCTGGAATGTGTGATGTATATGAGCCTTAAGTGCTTGGATCTAAAATATTCCTTCAGATTAGGTAATCCTACATCACCTTGTTCTGTGGGGAGAAACAACTCATCCTACATCACTCTTCACCTCCTTTCCTGACAAATAAGTCACTTTAAGTCTTTATTAATTTTGGTACACAACTTCACTTTTGGTTGGCACATTTTCACTGCTTGCTCATCAGTATCCATATGCACAGTTAAGAACTTCTAACTTCTCAGTGTTTATATTGCCTTGTTTTAGTCTCACATGTCCTTAGCTGCCATAATAGAATCCTTTTGGGATGTATCTTACTAAACATATCGTGCAATGGAAAGACTTCAAAGGTTCCTGACAAAAAAGATCATAGATCTAAAGGACCTGAGTTACCAAGAAAGGCTGGAAGCTTTGTGCCTGATTCCAAAACATCCCTGACACTGACAGCAGGCTGACAGGAAGTCTTTTGAAATCAGGCCTCTGGAATAAGCCTGTTTATAGATAAGCCATACATTGAAGTAAGTCACCTACACTGACAACAAGTCTTTCACAATCAGGGCAGACTTAACACCGAGAGGAAATAATTTGGAATCTGGCCCATTGTTCTAGTCTTCAGTGACCTACAGATTAATTAGGGTGATCTATGCTTTGCCTTGTGGGCCATTATGGATCTGGCAGTCCAAGACTTCTTATTTCTCCAGAAATAAAGCAGCTGGCAAACACTACAATCCGAGATCTGAACCCGCTTCCGCAAATAAACAAGTCATGGGGAAGAGAAAGATTTGTCATGCAATGACTACCCCCAATCTGGAACAAACTTTCTTTCTAGATCAAGCAATGTAACATACAATCTTTCTTTAAGAATGAATTAGACAATTGGATGATATTCATTAATTCACCCTGTAATGACTGGGCTTTCACTCTTGAACAAGGAGGTAATATCTAAGAGTGGAAGTGGCAAGTTGTAAATGACTACATAATCCAGATACCTTATAAATTATATAATTCTGCAATGATTTTTAATCCATGCACCTTAAATGCTTCATTTCAGTATGTCCGTATAAATATGGGTATTGCTGAACCAGTCTGCATGTGAGTGCATACTTTTCTGCAATACCCTTTATTTTATTTTCATTTATTTTATATCCTGAAAATTACTGAAACTTTACAAAGGCGTTCTACCTGTCCTACTAAAACCTGGAAACCTCCATCTCAGTCATCCCAAATGTGCATGCCAAGACATGTGTCCTGTTAGTTGTCTTATTTTCCAGTTTAAAGACCATAAAGTACAAATGTACAACTGTGAAATATAGTACAGTACTTATTGTGATGACCTCTCTACCCTGGGCCAGTAATCAAGGAGCCTCAATCCTCACAGACACCGATATGAGATGGTCACTAAAAACAGAAATGGATTTATGCAGTATTTTCACATACAGCTCTCTGTATCAAGCACAATTTCCCCCAAGAGCACATAGGGAACACAATCCAGACTTGGGACTGGACTCTCTGTCTCTCCAGATCCCAACTAAGACTCACTTTGGAGCACTGTGTCCCAGTTCCAAGTAGATGACACACCCACACCTGGGTATTTGATTTTCACACACACACACACACACACACACACACACACACACACACACACACACACACACACACACACACACACACACACACACTCATGGGAAAGGCTGGGAAAGATTTACAAATTGTACCCCTTCTGCGCAGACTATAAGGTAACTATGCTGCAACCAGTCAACCACTCTCAGGCTCTTACAAGGGTATCCAATTATACTGAGTAAAATCAATACTAACATAAATGGTAGAGTGTAACCAAATCAACCAGACTTTTTGGAATGGTCAAGGTGTCACTAAAAAAAGCACAAGTACTCTCAATACATTAAAAGCATTCTCTAAAAGAAAAGCCACAATGAAAGGTATAAAATATTTAATAATAAATAATAAAATAGAACATATGACAATACTTAATATCTAAGTATAATAAACACCAGAGTTTCAATCACATGAGAAATAAAATAACACAGTTGGAGAGATTCAAACAGATGAAGAAAAACTCTACTTAACTAATCTCACTGAATTTCCTGACTGTCTAAAGAATAACTGTTCCCTAGCTAACTTAATTTATACAGCAAGGCAAGATAGGATGCTGAGATGCTTACTTCTACAAGGCAATGAGCTTCCAACTAAACTGAACTAAACTAACTCTGATAACTGTCATAGATTTCTATATCAGGTTCTAAAGAAAACAAAACAAAACAAGCTGCTGTGATAGTTCCTTCCTCTCAGTGCTGGTTATAGAATGATCACATTTGATCACCTGATCTGGTACAATACACACTCAGAGCTTTGCTAAGATCTGTTGCAATATCTGAAAGCTATAGAATAAGTTCAGAAAGCTCTACTCTTCCCTTTCAGAATTCTTTGTTTAAACATATACATTTAATCACTTATCAGTCACTGTTGATACATTTTTATCACAAGCATCTGTACAAGTCAGTGTGATAGTCACATGACACAAAATTATTTACAAAACTCCAGCTAACTATGCTGGCATATGTTACATATGCACTGCACTATTCTCCCTGGCACAGATGGCAATACTTCACATTGTCACATCTCTCCCCCCTTTGAAGCAAGCTCAAGCTAGTTTTTTAAGTAACACTGGAATAACATTGGTTGAGAGAAATGGGCTTGTCTGGGAACACATTATCTTATACCCTGTCTTGAGAGTCCATCTGCTTTGGCATTGTTGTAATCTGGACTGGATAACACAGGGGGTTCTCCATAAGCCCCTTTAAGTTTTTGGAATACCAGGTTGCAGGCTGGGGTCCATACTACCTTTTCTGGCCTGTTTTTCTTGTCAAATCTGTGAGGGGAACAGCTATTGTACTATAATTGGAAGAAACTTTCTGTAGTACCCTGCTGTCCCCAAAATGCTCTCACCTGCTTCTCGGTAACAGGGGCAGGCCATGTCTAAATAGCTTCCTTTTTTTCAGGTTTGAGCCTAATCTTACCACTCTCCACTCTATGTCTCAGGTAGGAGACCTCTGCCATACCTACCTGACCCTTACTTGGCTTAATGGTCAATCCTGCCCTTTGCAGTCTGCCCAGAACCTCCCCTGACATGCTGAGGCTTCATCATGTTAACATAGTACAATCTGTGCCCCAGCCTCCTGCCTAGCATGTTTACCATGTAATTAATGTCACTGACCTTCCTTAACACTTCAAAGGGTCTCTCCCAAGCTGCCTGCAGCTTATTGCATTTGACAGAAATGAGTACTATAACCTGCTGTCCCACAGCATAATCTCAGGGTCAAGCATTCCTTTCATACCAGAACTTTTTTCTGCTGTTGGGATCCTGCCAGGTTTTCTTGGGCCAAGCTCATGAACTCCCTAAGCCTTATCCTGAGGTTTAGGATATATGTCACAACAGACTCCTTGTGGGATTCACAATCACTCTCCCTCTCATCATGAATCAAATCTAAAAGTCCCCTCACCCTATACCCATACAGCAGATCAAAGGTTAAAAAACTTGTGGATTCTGGGGGTACCTCTCTGTATGCAAATAATAGACGGGGCAGATGTTTGTCCTACTCTCTTTTAAACTAGTCTGCAAATGCCCATTGCATGGACTTTAGTTTGGAGTTTAACCTCTTCACAAGACCATTAGTCTGGGGGTGCTAGGGGGTGGTCTTTAGGTGATTCACCGCACAACACTGCCACAGACAAGCCAACAGGTCTGACAGGAAATTGGCACCTCTGTCAGTCAGTGTTTCTCTCTGGAAACCTACCTTGCTGAAAATCTCTAACAAAGCATTTGCCACCCTCTGCCTCAATGAAGGACAGAGCTACTGCATCAGGATATCTAGTAGCAGACTCTACTGCCACCAGGATATACTTCCTCCCTGTGGAACTTGGGGTACTCAGAGGCCCCACAATATTCATAGCTACCCTCTGAAATGTCTCCTCAATCACAGGCACATGCATCAATGGAGCCTTGACCTTGTTCCCTGCCTTGCCTACCTTTTGGCAATGCTCACAGGTCCAGCAGTACCTGGTTACATCCTTTGCAATCCCAGGCCAATAAAAGTTCTGCATAATACATCTATTGGTATGCTTTCTGTCCATATGACCTGCAAAAGGAATGTCATGGGCTATGGCTAGAAGTGCCAGAAGGTAGGCTATGGGCACTACCAACTGCTGTATTACCTCACCTTCTAGTCCTTCTTCAGGGGTCTACTCTCTATACAGTAACCCTTTGTTCCAGTATACAGACTCCCCTTTTCCTTGAGCATCAGATGCCTCCTTAGATACCTCCCTCAAGCCTCATACGGTAGGGTCCAAAAGCTTGCCTGTCTCAACTCTACCTTTGTGACTCCTTCCAGCTCCCCTTCCACAGGATGCCTAGTATATTCTGATAGCAGTGCCTCACTGTCAGCCTGGGTACTACTACTCACCTCTGTCCTTGCAGTCACTCTGTCTATGGGAACATCAGTACCTACCAGCTGCTCAACTGCGGCTCACTTTCATGCTCACTGCTACAGGGTAGCTCCCTCCTTGAAATAGCCACATCAGCAGCTGCAGGTTCAGGTGTGGGGTCTGTCTGGGTCCCCCCCAGTCTACCAGACCTACATGCCTGTCTCCACGCCTGACTGCATGTAACTGCATGCACACAAGTTAATTCATTATCAAAATCATTCCCTATCAAGACATCTGCAGGAATATCCTCAAACACAGCTACGTGCTTGCTTCCTTTTCCACCCTGCCAGTCAAGATAAACCCTGGCCAATGGTATTTGGAATGGGATCCTAATAAATCTCTGATTGGAGTGGACTGCCCAAGCAAGTACTTCCCATCTTTAATCACTGCAGGCTTCACAGTAGTTATCAGAGGCTGTGTCTCTCTTAGCAGTGCCTATCTTCCACCCATACAAACTCTGGAGATAGTTTGGTACCCCTGTTGTCTCCAGATAACTTACAACTGGCATGCTGTCATTTCCACTTGCTGGGTCCCTCACTTTTTGTTCCGCACCTTGCTTCAGTGGACATTTGTATGCTATATGGCCCCCTCTGGTGAGATTTTAAACATCTAACACTTGATCTTAGCTGTGTGCCTGAACTGATGACTTCCCCTGTTACTGGTGGACTCTGTTGGTGTGGTTTTTGACTGCCCACCATGGGTTCACTTACATCCGTGTGCAGCACTGGGTATCCCTTTCTTGTGCAGTGATGCCCTGTTTGCTAAGCAGAGATCTCCTTTTCTCCCCAGCTCATCTGCAGAGTTACACTCCCAGTCTGCCAGCCAGATTCGCATGTCCTCAGGTAAAGTATTAAGGTCTTGTTCTCTCAGCAAAAGGTCTGACAGTCTTTCAAAAGTGGAGACCTGACACCCACTCACCCCCCTTCATGAAGATAAGTGCTTAACTTAGCACTATAATCACATACACTTTCATCTGCCCTGTGTTTATGCTCATAAAACGTTTTTCTGTAAGCTTCAGGGGGTAACTTAAAACACTCTAGTAAACATTGCTTTACCTTGTCATAGTCTAAACAACCGCTATCAGACAATTTAGAAAAGACTTACCATAAATGTAGATGTTTGAGTGTATTCACTGTTGCAGTCATTACATTTGGGTAATCTGCTGGCAGGTTGCCCTCAGTCAGCCTGATTAACAAAGTCTTGGATCCTGTGTCAGTTGCTGTCCCTTCTTCCATGACGTCAGGTTGTCATGGGAATAAAACATGCAGCCAATGCCATTACATCAGTTTTTATTGCCCTAGATGTCAGGTGCCCCCCAAATGTAGAGCAAATAAAATTAAAAACACAAAACTATACCTCCAACCAAATGCAAATACACCAAAAAGGCTTTTAAGCATAGTAAAAAAAGTAGAGGTATAGGAAGAGAAAAACAGGGGGCTGGAGGGAGGGTAACCAGGTCTGCAACAGTGAATACACTCAAACATCTACATTTATGGTAAGTGTACACAGCTGTACTATGTTCTTCGTGTTTCACTGTCGCAGTCATTACATTTGGGTAGATTCCCAAATCTATGGTTGGGAGGATGGATTTATACAGCATTAGGACCAGCTATAAGGCCCTGCAAGACTGCAGTGGCAAAGCCAGCTCTGGATTTAGAGAAAATTGGTAAATGATAATGCTTGGTGAAAGTATGTACTGAACTCCAGGTAGCAGCTTCTAGAATATCCCTGTTAGGAGCACCTCTGAGAAAGGCTGCAGAAGTAGATGCAGCCCTGGTGGAATGAGATCTGATCCCCTGGGGGATATGTTTTCCATGGTGCTTATAGCAGAAATGAATGCAATGGCTTATCCATTTAGAAATGGTTTGTTTTGAAATAGCCTTCCCCTCTGCCCCAGCAGCAAATGCCACTAGCAATTGTTCAGATTTTCTTTGAAATTTAGTTCTGTCCAAGTAGAATCTAAGTTGTCTGTGCACGTACAAGGAATGCAGAATTTGTTACCCTTTGTTTTGTGGATTGGGATAGAAGATTGGCAAATGAATGGACTGGTTAAGAGCCACACTGGAAACCACCTTGGGCATGAAGGATGGATTGATCCTCAGAGATACCCTGTCTGCATGAAAGATGATGAAAGGCTCCACTGCCATAAGGGCCTGTAATTCAGAAATTCTTCCAACTGAATTGATTGCTAAGAGGAAGGCTGTTTTCCAAGAAACAAATTTTAAGTCTGCAGTAGCAGCTGGCTTGAAAGGAGGTAAAGTGAGCTTTTCCAAAACAAAGTTAAGGTCCCAGGCAGGGGTAGTAGCTATCCTGGGTGGTCTCAAGTTCTTTGCCCCTCTGAGATACTGTTTGAGCAGGGGATGAGACAAGAGGGGTGGTTCCGTGTTATAGTGAGCTGAAATAGCTGAAGCGTGGATTTTAATAGAGGAAAAAGACAGGCCCTTGTGAAGCATCTCAGTTAAGTATTGCTCATCCCTAAAGACTGGTTCCAGGCACAGAATCTTTTCCATTTGTCAGCATAAGATTTTCTAGTACTAGGTCTTCTCGCCTCCAAGATGACATCCATCACAGGTTTGCTGAGGGATGCTAAGGATGAATTTAAGTGATTAGCCAAGCTGCAAGGTTCAGTGTTGGGAGCTGAGGGTGCAGAATTTGGTTCTCCTGCTGAGACAGTAAGGAAGGTGTCTGAGGCAGGTGCCATGGATATTTGTGACACACCGCACAGGAGTGGGTACCAGTATTGGCATGGCCAGTCTGGAGCAATCAAAATCATTTTTGGTTTGTCCTGTTTGACTTTTAGCAGAACTTTGGAGAGCAGAGGCAGAGGGGGAAAGGCGTAGGCTGATAGGTTTTTTCCAGCTGAAGGACAGAGCATCCACTTTCCAGGCTTTTTTGTGAGGAGTCCTTGTGCAAAATTTGTCCAACTGGTAGTTCTGGGAGGAGGCAAATAGATCTATGTCTGGGCTCCCTCATTTGCTTGTCAACATGTTGAAAATCCATGGCTCCAGTTTCCACTCATGTGGGTCCATGAGATTTCTGCTTAGTCCGTCTGCCAGTGTATTCAGTTTTCCTGGCAGGAATTAAGCTTGTAGTTGCACTTGGTAGCTCAAAGCCATGTTCAACAATGCCATGGCTAGTCTGCAGAGGGGGTAGAAATGTGTACCCCCCTGCTTGTTTATGTACCATGTTGTCCATCTTTACCATTAGTTGTCCTGCATGAATGTAGTCCTTGAAGGCTGTCAGTGCATTCTGTACAGCTAGCATTTCTTTTTGATTGATATGTAGGTGCATTTGATTTGGTTTCCATTTGCCCTGAATGCACTTCTCTGCCAGGTGAGCCCCCCCATGCATAGTCTGCTGTATCTGTAGTTAGGGTTTGGGTGGCAGGGGGTTGTGTGAATGGCAGTCCCTTGTTTTCTGCCCACCATAGGAACTCCAGGCGTAGGCAAGGAATGATAGGAATCATTGTTTCCAGGCTGTGACAATGTTGACTCCATAGACTTTTTAAGTACCACTGAAGTTTCCTCATATGCAGTCTTGCATATGGAATTAGAAGGATGCAGGAGGCCATGAACCCCAAGGCTTGCTGTATTTGTCTTGCAGATAGCAGAGTTTTTGTGGCCACTTGTTTGAAGTAAGTTACCAAATGAATTTGCCTTTCTGACGTGAAGAAAGACATCTGGGCAGTTGTATTCAAGCTTGCACCCAGGAATGTAATCTGTTGAGAGGGTACCAGTTGTGATTTCTTTTCGTTTATGGTGTACCCTAGACAAGTTAGAATCCTTTTTACAAATGCCAGATGATTTATAAGCATGGCCTAGTTTTCTGCCTGAATTAGACAATCGTCCAGGTATGGATATATTTGAATATTTCTTTGCCTGCAAAATGCAATTACTGAAGCCAGGCACTTTGTGAATACCCTGAGTGCAGTAGACAAGCTAAAGGGCAGTGCAGAGAACTGATAATGCAAGTAGCCTGCTTTGAAACATAGGTATCTTCTGCAAGATTCCCTGATTGGGATATGCAGGTAAGCGTCTTTTAAATCTAGAGTTGCCAACCAGGCATCTTTGCCTAGCATAGGAAGTAACTGGTGAAGAGTCAGCATCTTGAATTTTGGAATGTCCGGAAAGGTGTTTAGAGTAGACAGGTCCAGAATTGGACACTGTGATTTGTCTTTTCAGGTTACCAGGAAAAGCCTGGAATAGAAACCTTGTCCCTTTTCCTCTTCTGGTACCGGCTGAATAGCCCCCATGTTTAAGACGGAAAGTACTTGCTTCTGAGCCTCTGCCCACTGATTTGGGGGCAGGTCTGGCCATCCGTTTGGTGTTGGCAACATGTGAAAATGAAATCTGTATCCCTGGGACACTATATTTAAAACCCATTTGTCCTGGGTTATGAGTTCCCAGTTTTTTTACATGAAGAGCAATCTTTCCCCCCAAAGGGGCGGCTAAAAGGTAAGTGCTTGGTAATTTTAAAGGAAAGTCATTGAAACTGTTTACCATAGGGGGGTGTCTTGTTATTTCCAGATTTGGAAGGAGAGGCCCCCCCATTGCTTAGTTCTGAGAGTCCCTTGGGACTGAAACCTGGTGCTTTTGGTGTGTCTGAGTTTGGCTTGAGTGGATCTGGAAGGAGCTGGAAAGGACCAATTCATAGTAGGCCAGTGCCTACTAAATCTTGGAGGTTGCACTTTTAAGAAATATTTACAGTTTGCATAGATTTAGCTTTATCCAGGGGCATCGGGCTGCAGCCCCCTCAGCTAGACAGCTGAGTATTTATTTAGTTTATTTTATTTTTAATGTAAAAAAAAAAAAATTAAATCTGTTCTTTACAACTTTAAATTTCATTCTTGCTGCTGCAATGTTTTGATTGCAGCCAAGCAAAGAAGGCATCATTCTGATGCCCAGAACTTTGAGACACAAACCGCATAGACACTTTATGTCCTGGGAAATGGACCTATTGGGACCTTTTTTTAGTGTGTGTTAAAACAGTACTGTCAGTACAAATTTGAATTTTAAACATTTTTTTTTTGGCACAAGAGAAGAGCGCGAGGCAACAAGGACCTGGTGGATTTATTATTGCTGCTGCTTGCCTTCCTAATCAACAGGTGAGTTATTTATTATTTTTTACTATTTATTTCATTGTTTATTATTATTAATCACTGTATGTCTGTGATATTTGTTATAAAGTTGGTTGATATTTGAATGGAAAAGGCAATGTGTCATATATTTGGATTTAAAGTTAGGTCATTTATTTATTTTATTCTATATTGTTTTGTTTTAAATGATTGACTGGCAGAAAAGTTTACTAAGTCACCTGCATGGAGAAGAAAGTTGACTAAGGTTAACACTGCAGGGATACAGACAGTTACTGAAACATGACTAAAACTGCTCTTAATAGGGAGTCTTGTGGAACTCCAGTAAGGAATTTCTTTGACTGGAAATCTGCTGTGTGATGGGTGATTCTGATTCCTACTATGTAATCAAATGGAAGTAGCTGTAGTTAGTAGTAATACTAAGGCCATGATAAGGTATTTATATTGCATATGGTACATTTTTATCAGTTTCTCTGCTCTCATGGAAATAGAATACTCTTTGTGGTGTGCATTAATATTCTTCAGACAGTTTCTTATTTTCTTGGTAGAGTAAGAAGCTGTATGAAACATACTACAGTATTCTTCAAGCTTAATATTTAAATGTCAAGTTTTCTCTCTCATTTTAAAAAGCTAGACCAAGAGAAGAAGAGTAGAATATCCTAACTCATTTTAACTTGTCTTAAAAAGCACATTTCTACTTAAAGTCTAGACATCTGTTTTCTATGAAAACAATCTGCTGGCTTTACTATTATGGTAGCTTGAAGCCATTTTCCAATGGCAACTTCTTCACTGCTGTTATAACTGTAACTGATTAATCAGAAAAAAGGTATAATCCATTTAATAAAAGCATCCCTCAGAGGTTCATAGGAAAATACTAGGTAATCCGTCTGTAGACTAGTACAAGTCCAGTCAAAATCAGAGGTCAGAATCAAACCATGTACCTTAATGTCAACTCCCCCATGCCACTGGCAGCCTGAGTTCTGGGACATACTTGAACTCCTGGTAGGATTGGCCAGGGGAACAAGACAAAACAATTGAAAGCTCTCACTCCTACCCTAGGAGATGAGTTTGGGTAAAACCAGTGCTTGTGCATGAGCCTCACATATCATCTTCCCTAATTATGAGAGTGATGACAACATCTTGATGTCACTAGGCTAGCCACTCTCACAGCTAGGTACGGGTACCTCAACTGTCTCATAAGAATGATGGCTCCCAGCCCCACACTGCATCTCCCTGTCATACCCCTCATTCCCCAGATCCACAAGTGCAACATCATTGAGATTGTTTTCCCAAGTTGTCAGAAGCCCTACCTGGAAAAGGATCCTATGTGTTGGCACCTGTAAAGGAGCCATTCCCGTATCTGGGGTTGGTGTGTGTGTGTGTGTGTGAAAATGCCCCAGGTGGTGTGGTAGGGAATACCTCAGGCTTGAACCCTGTACCCTGTATGCAGGTGTTAAAGACTTGAGTTCCCTACCCACCACCATTTGTAAATAAATTGCAGATTTTTGCCTCATATTTGATCTGATCTGTTCCTCATAATATCTGTGGTTTGTAAATGCTGCAATGCTTGATATTTGATGGTGTAGTAGTACCATTGTTGCCTCACAGCTGCAGGTTCTCAGGTTTGATTCTTGGCTGGGGTTCCTTCTTTGTGGGGTCCGTATCTTCTCCTGTGTTTGTGTGGGTTTGCTTTTGTGTCCTCCCATGTTACAAAGACATGTCTACATTATTTCTTCCTGGGCCTCTGCTGAAAATTGTTTTTTTGTTCCAAGTCAGACTGTCCTGATTAACAAATGTTAAATAAAATTGACAGGCATTTGAATTTCAGACTTCAGGTTTCTGAATGTTTAATTCCTTGCAGATTTGATGGTGCAGTGGTAGTATTGTTGCCTCACAGTTATAGGTTTTCTAGTGTGATTCTTGGTTGGGGTGGCTTCTGTGTGGAGTCTGCATCTCCTCCTGTGTTTGTGTGGATTTGCTCTGGTGCCCTGCCATTTTACAAAGACGTGTCTGCAGTATTAATCCCTCTGCTGAAAATTGTTTTTGTTCTGTCCGCAGTAAAATTGACCGGCATTTGAATTTCAGACTTCATGTTCTTCAGAATACATAGTAGCACAACCTTTTTTTCTAGCAATTTTCTAAGTTTATAAGATGAATATTTTAAATTTGTCCCTATTTTTGGGACTGTATTCCATTATTGGCTTCGTCCAGGTTTTTGAGCAAAGGTTGACAGCTATGGCAAGAACTGAATTGGACTGTAGAATTGTGCATATTTACTGATAAAGGTGCACTGTAGAATTGTGCATATTTACTGATAATGGTGGACTGTAGAATTGTGCATATTTACTAATAATGGTGGACTGTAGAATTGTGTATATTTACTAATAATGGTGGACTGTGGAAGTCTGAGTAGACTTTTTATGATAAATGTTCTCAACTGGGCAGTTTTGCCATTATGGGTGCATATGTTTTGTTTCATTGCTTACTGGAAAAATGTTCAAAACAAATTTAAAACACCCTCTAACAAGTGTACTGTATTGTACAAGGAATATAATTTTAGTACAATGAGGAAGGTGTATCAAAGAGCACATGTATGTTTCATATGCAAGGGGCCTATGATTCAAAACAGCCCAAAATTAATCTTTATCTGCCACTGGCAAAATGTATTTTCTTTGAATGTGGGTTTCAATGCTGTTTCAATGAATGTGAGTTTCAAGGGCAGAGAAGTTTTAATGCTAAGTTTTCATTGTGAGACTGCATTGCTTTGTTTAACAGATGACTTAATGTTTGTGCTGTAAAATACAAAATAAAACTTTCAAATGAAGTCCAACTCATCATTGAAGTAAAGCAGTATGCACATTAGTGTTTATGGTAAATGGAGTGAAATAGCCAAGTAATGGTTCATTGGAATGGCTGCAGAGGCTCCATTCAACCATTATTTTGTCAGGGGGGAAAGGGCAGCAAACTCAGACAGGCCCAGCTGAACTATACCTCCCAACTGTCCAGATTTTCAAAGAATGAATAGATTTTTGCTTCTTATTTTTGGTTTGTTGTTCATAAAATTTGTAGTTTTAATTCCTAAATGATTTGCCAGAAGTCACTAAATAATAAGTTTCAGACTTCATAACCTTCATAAAAATGCATGTTAAAGTAAGAGCCGTTCTATCAACTGTCTCAATTTATACAAGAGCAATTTTAGTACTGTTTATATGTGCCCCAATATATTTGGCCTTGTTCAGATTTACTGCATTAACAGGTTGAGAGGTACATGCAAATAAATTGCTTTATAGAATTAGGCATAGCCAACCTCTCAACTGTCCCCAATTTTGGCTCAAAATGTTGCTCTTCCCCTAATAATCCCTCCTAAAATAGCAATTTTGGAAGAAAACATGGAGGGTTTACAATTAAGAAATAACTGTAATAATCAAAGTTATAGATTACTTGAAATGCATGTAGATTCTTTTATTTTGTCAGCTGCTCAAGGTAGCAGTACTAATATTAAAGTGTCCCTTCTTTGACAGGTAGCAGCTGTATTGTGTGTCTATTTTATATTTTTGCATCACATTTTTGGTCCATTTTTCATAAAATTGTGTTTTTGGCAAATTAGTGACAAATCACTAAAGACTGAAGTTAGAAAATGACAGACATTTGAGTTTCAGATTTTATACCCTTCAGAAAATTCATACTAATGCAAGACCTATTCTATTATCTTTCTAAGTTTATTAGAGCAATATTTAAAAATTGTCCTTATTGTTGTGCCTTTGTCCCACTTCTGTGTATGGCTTTGTCCAGATTTCTTGCTCTTGAGGTTGAGAGGTATGACAAATGTGTCAGGGCCATCACAGTCGGCCAGAGAGATTTCAAATTGTGACATGCTTGTTGCACCCCACTCCCCCATGTAGTGACTCTGGATGTGTCCAAGCAAGGCAAGGAGTAGTTGTATCTACCTTGATGGGGAGGACACACTGCATAAGTACTACAGTGGCTTTTCATCTGTCCTTGATTTTGCAGAATGGTCTGGTTTCTGTTATATTTTGTACTGTTGATTTATGCTTATTACTCAGATTTATGCTTATTACTCAAAGTGCCTGTTGCTCTGTGTTTAAGTAGCAATGCTTTAATGACCATAAGGTAAGCTTGTCTGACATCGTAAGATGCAAGTAAGCTTTAATAAGCATACTGTTTGCCAACATTGAAAGCCTTTCTGTTGTTGCCATGCAGAGAATACTTGACTAGATAATGTATAAGCCTTGGGTATTAAAGGACAGGATTCCATTATTTTAAAAAGCTCATTACACTTGTTGGAGACTTCCAGTCATCTCTACAGACTTTACCCGTAAACTAAACAGAATGCCAATCATGTGTGGTCCATAACAGAATGCCAATCATGTGTGGTCCATAACCTGTACAGTAATCCTTTAAGCAATGTATCTTGAGCTTGTTTCTTGTTTGCTTTTCATTTTACTTTTATCATGTTTTCCCCATGAAACAAGTTGTCAGGCAGCAGGTCTTTTTTGGATAAGAAACATTTTTACAAGTGGGGGCATCACATAGATTTCTACTTTCAGCATGTTGCTTGGTACTTTAATAAACCTGAATATATTATAATTAGAACTGCAGTGCAAGGGAGAAGTGGTTTGAGTTGAGTGCTTCTGGTTTTTCTTATACTTGATTTTGACTGGCATTCCAGTAATGTATTTAAAAAGTAATTTATTTTTTCATGCCTCACAACCTTTTGTTTCCATCTAGATATTAAGTAAGCTGTCATGCAGCCAATGCATTGAAATATTTTTATTCTTCTACACTTATTTTTGTCTTGATTGGACTTTCATAATGATGGTTTGCCACCCAGGGCAGCATATTTAATTAAAGTTATTTTTTTGTGGTTTTGTGCATAGCTCCTCCCCTTTATGGTTGACCACACCCCTTCCCTTTGACCCCACCCATTCAGCGTCTCCTGCAGCCCCCCTGTGATTTGAAGTCACCAGCCGCCACTGGCTTTATCTTCCATCTTTTTTAGAACTTCTTCAGCCTTATTGCCAAACAGGTGGTCCTGATTTAAAGGAGCATCCAACAATTTTGCTTTAACATGATCAGGCATAGATTGCTCCTTAAGCCAAGCATGCCTTCTAAGCACAGACCCAGTAACAGCAGCCCTACAAGAGACCTCTAAATAATCAAAACCACATTGCAAAATATGTTTTCCAACTTGTTCAGCAGAATGCAATAAATCCTGCAAATCTTTATTTTTCCACACAGTCAGAAATCAACATAATTTTCTGTTTAAGCAGTCCCATAATATGCTGTTGATATTTTAGCATATGGAACTGACAGTTTAAAGCCCTGATTGCCAAGGTTGCAGAAGTATAAAAGTTTTTACTCCATCTATCTAGCGCCCTGGAGTCTCTATCAGAAGGGGTAAGATTTATAGCAGTAGGAGGCTTAATGCCCTTGGGCCCCTGAGAAATGGTTTCTGGGTCCGCAACAGGATTTTTGAAAAGGAACTTCTGGGACTCAGGAACCCTGTAGTATCTGTCAGGTTTACTAGGAGCTGGAGGCAGAGAATCAGGGGCCATACTGGATTCTGAAAACGCATCATCTAGTACAGGAGGTATAGCCAAAGGCCTATGCTGAGGTAGAAGAAGGAAATCCCTAAGCCTCTTTTTAGATTCAGAAAATTTCTGACTTTCCCAGTGGAAATGCTCTCTTAAGGTATGTAAAGTTTCCCCAAAAGAAGAGTCCTCAAGGGGGAAGCAGAGGGAATGGAATCCTCTGCATCAGAATCCTCATAAGTAGGAATGGACAAATCCAGGTCATTGGAAGAATTAGAAGAAACAGAGTCCTGATCAGAAGATTCATAGTCAAGCTCAGTCCTAGGCCTCTTAGAAGGGGGGGGGCTGACTACCCCTGATTAGAGTAATAAGATCTTCAGCCATTTTGATCATTTGTTTTTTAGTCATACGGGCCTGAACATGTGGCCTGGGCGCCAGTTTTTTAGACATAGATCGAGATTTAGGCATTAAAATAGAAGGTAGAGTCGGTTTAATATGCAAGTCTGTATGCCTGAATACACCCTCAGAAGCCGGTGCCTGCACAGCGGCTCTGGACCCATCCAAGGTAGAGACATCCGCAGGTTCCATAGGTGAAGCATCTCGTGGCATACCAGACTCCGAATGGGTCTCAGTAGAGGCCTGCGACTCAGAAGTAGCAGGTATCAGGGGCTGCAAAAGCGCCTAACTGAGTACCGGACAACTGGCGACTGGCTTAGGAGAAGCGTCGCTGGCAGATTTGGACCTCGACGGCCTGTCTCTGTCTTTTTCTTTGTGTTTTTTTCAGAATTCTGGTAGTCGGATGGCTAACTGATGTCATTTCTGGATAATTAAACCAAGAACCAAAATATTTAGAGGCAAAAATGTACCAATGATGGATAGTGTGCTGATTAAATAAAGCACAGAACTGACAGCAAGATACGTCATGGTCAGGGCCTAGGCAAGGAATACAGTACAAATGAAAATCTTTATGAGGTATTTGATTTCCACAAGTAATGCAATTATTAACTTTTACTGACATCAGTAAGGAACAAGAAAAAGTTTCCCAGTGGGGTACTTAGCTTTCAGTTGAAGACTTTGGTTCTGAAACTTGAAAACGAAAATTTCAGGAGTAGGCCGACCGGCACTTGCAAGCTACTTCTGCTTTGGGCACCGCACAGCAAGAAAGACTGATGTAATGGCGTTGGCTGCATGTTTTATACCCCTGATGGCCTGACTTCATGGAAGAAGGGACAGCAACTGACGCAGGACCCAAGACTTTGTTAATCAGGCCGACTGAGGGCAACCTGCCAGCAGATTACCCAAATGTAATGACTGCAACAGTGAAACATGAAGAACATCAGCAGTTACAGCTTTACCATGGAGCCAGGGGGTCAGGAACTGTACCAAAGGCCCTTGGTCAACATTATACTGTTTACATACTCTTTCAAATGTATGAATAAAACTATCAAAGTCATCTGCCTCTGCAAATTTTGATAGAAATTTACTGACATTTATTGCTTCTTGGGCTCAGTTATTCCTTTCCCCATTACCTGCATGACCCTGGTGAAGAGTCAGCATCTCCTTCTTATGTTGCTGCTGCTTCTCCTTATCTTCGGCCTCCAAATGTGGCAGTCTCTCTTCACTCTTAAAATGTTGCGGTCTCTCTTTGGTCTCCAAACATTGTTGTTCAAGCGGATGCTGCTTTTCCTTTTCTTCAGCCTCCAGTTCAAGTCTCTTTACTCTTGACAGATCTTTAAGTCCTCTGATGAAAAGGTAAACTGTCCTGTTTCTGAAGGCTGCACATCTCCATTACCAGACTGGTTATCCTTCTGGCCATTGGTCTGCACTGCACCTACAATTAGAGCTGAAACAATTTCCTTTTTATTCCAATTAGCATGCATCAGTCCTTTGGCTTTGGACACCTTGGCCAACTGGTTCTTTGTCAACTCACCATAATCCTCTGCTGACATCTTTGCCTGCTTTCCTTGGCTAAACTAAACTAACAAAAATAAATAAAACTGTTATGAAAATGAAACTCTGAATGTTTACCTTGTGGCTGTAGAGAGTGCTCACACCTTCTGTAACAACTGTCCACAGGCTACTGAAGTTCAATTAATATTCCAACACTCTGCCACCAATATGTGATGGCCTCTCTACCCCAGGCCAGTAATCAAGGAGCCTCAATCCTCAACAATGACACCAGTGAGAGATGGTCCCTAAAAACAGGAATGGTTTTACATAGTATTGTCAAATACAGCTCTCTGCATCAAGCACAGTTTCCCCCAAAAGCACACAGGGAGCACACTCCAGACCTGGCACTGGACTCATTGTCTCTCTGCAGATCTCAAATAAGACTCACTTTGGAGCACTATGTCCCAGTTCCAAGTAGCTGACACACTCACACCTGGGTATTTGATTTGTACACACACAATCCTGGGAAAGGATGGTACAGATTTACTAACTTACCGGGGTGGTGGGCTGCGGTACTGTTGTCGCCTCACAGTAAGATGCTGTCCGGTTCGATTCTCAGCTAGACCGTCTTCTGCGTGGAGACACGCGTGAATGGGTGTACCTTCATTGAAGGTTGTGCATCAGGGCTGGTAACTCGGCATGTAAAAATCAACTACCAATCATTAGCGGACTGGAGTTCTGCTGTGGCGACCCCTAACCGGGAAAAGCCAAAAGACACAACAACAACAACCCCTTCTGCCCAGACTATAAAGTAACTATGCTACCACCAGTCAACCACTCTCAGGCTCTTACAAGGGTATCCAATTATACTGAGTAAAAGCAATACTAACATAAATGGTAGAGTGAAACCAAAGCAGCCAGGCTTATTGGAGTGGCAAAGGCATCACTAAAATAAGCACAGGTACTCTCAAGACATTAAACATATTCTCTAAAAGACCAGCCACAATGAAAGGTGTAAAAACATTTAATAATAAATAAGAAAATAGAAAACATGAGAATACTAAATATATAAGTGCAATAAACACCAGAGTTTCAATCACAGGAGAAATAAAAATAACATAGTTGGAGAGATTCAAACAGATGCAAAAAAACACTACTTAACTAATCTCACTGAATTTCCTGACTGTCTAAACAATAACTGTTCCCTAGCTAACTTAATTAATACAGCAAGGTAAGATAGGACGCTGAGATGGTTACTTCCAGAAGGCAAGGTGATGAACTTCCAACTAAACTGAACTGAACTAACTGTGATAAATGTCATAGATTTATATATCAGGTTCCAAAGAAAACAAAACAAAACAAGCTGCTGTGATAGTTCCATCCTCTCAGTGTTGGTTATAGAATGACATCATATTTGATCACCTGACTATGGTATAATAAATAATTAGAACTTTGCTAAGATCTGTTGCAGTATTTCAAAGCTATAGAACAATTTCAAAAATGTTTGCTCTTCGTTTTCAGAATTCTTTGTTTAAACATATATATATATATATATATATATATATATATATATATATATATATATATATATATACACTAAGTTATAATAGCACTGTTGATACATTTTTAACATGAACATCTGTACAAGTCAGTGTGATAGACAAATGGCACAAAATTATTTGCAAAACTCCAGCTAACTATGCTGGCATATGTTACACATCCACTGCCCTATTCTACCTGGCACAGATGGCAATACCTCACATCATCACACTTGGCCAAACACTTTGCAATGCAGGAGACTATGGACAAATTGTACTTTATCTACCCAGTTCGACCACCAAAAAATCCAATTATTTTAATCTCCTCTGGTGTACTGAGCACATAGTATTCCTGACAATTCCTGCTGCAAAAGTAAGACAATCTCATGGCCAAAGGAACTTCTACAGCTGAATTTCACTCCAATTGGAAAAGCAAAAAGGAGAAGTACCTTCAGTTAAACCAACATAAGGCAGTTTCCAAGAATAGAATGAAACTGCTGAAATATCTTATTTTCCCACAGCTCTGCATCAATGTGATCTATAGTGTAGTGTGAATCTGCTGGAAGGACTATCATACCTTGGCCCACAGATATTATACTGCTTTAGTTGAAGCCAAATTAACACTTTAGCCTATTTTACTTTAGCAGTACAAAATATCCTCAAGAAAGCAAATAAATCACATACAATAAAATTAAATGCTTTGACTCACCTCAATTAGTTAAGAGTTCAAAGACATAGCCCGAATTCACTAATCTTCCATGAAGGACTAGTGTAGTCCTGCATGGAAGCGCCCATGTAGGAGGAGGACGGCAGTGTGCCATGCATATTAATGAAGGTGCAATGTCTGACCTCCTAGGCTTACACAGAGCATGTACGAGTGCAGGGGGAATGTCTGAGAGCAGACCTCTCAAAGTAAACACACCCCTGCAATGTTGAACAGCAGAAAGTGGAAATAAATGAGCAAGACCACTCACAGGTGTCCGCATAACCACACCAAAAGTCCCTCATGTGCACAACAGCAACAGGACATAAAAATCAAAAGAAGAAACCCCTTTATTGTTTTTTAAAACTCAGAGTAAAGCTAACCATAGGTGTGTGGCTGTGCCCATTGCTTAGCTATGGTTAAAGCAGCGTAAAAGGCTGAAGAGGATAACAAGGAAGATATATTCAAATAAAGCAGCACAGCAATAGTATAGTGGGCAGAGCATTCGCCTAATGAGTAGGCATTCCCAGTTCGAGTCCCACTGCAGCACAGTTTACTTTACATGGCAAAGCATGGTATAACCAATATTTGTATTACAAAACCCATTAAATAACATATATTTATGAACTGGAGTACTGCAGGAAATGCACATGTTTAGAGTCAGTATCATAATAAATAAGGCAGGTGTAAGCAGTAGTAAGCATATGTAAGTACTAGTAAGTATGTTTAAGTGCGTTTGTGTGGGGATAATCACTGCCTACACAGATTAAGCAAAGGAGAAGCTAACTGGGTATAAGAAACTGTGACCGGAAGTTAGCAGTGCTTACCTCCATGCAAACCTGTGCAAACCCGCTTACAACTGCTTTAAAATGCCTTAATCACTCTGTATCCAATGGCCGGTGTTCTGCCTAGCAACAAAATAAACAGCCTCTGCAAGGCTCAAACCCAGGACCATGCACACCATACACAAAATGAGTTACCACTACACCATGCCAGATATGCATAAATCTTATGTTTTCAGAACCATAACATCCAGCCCAGTTATGCAACAGTACAGAGAATGTATACCTACATCTAGATGTATGTGTGTGTAAATATATTACTATCTAAATGGATACAACATATCTATACTTGTAATAAAACTATAAAAACTACTACCACTATAAAAGGCTCACTTACTGTGTCCAAAGTAAAAATTCCAGCAACAAATGAATAGAAAGACACAGAGACAGCTGATATATCCAGTTCAAAACCTTTACTGCAGTGCAACAAAACACAAGCGCTTTCACCAAACACCTGTTTGGTGAAAGCGCTTGTGTTTTGTTGCACTGCAGTAAAAGTTTTGAACTAGATATATCAGCTGTCTCTGTGTCTTCCTATTCGTTTGCTGCTGGAATATCTAACTGTCTCTCACTTGCCATAACTGGGCTGGCTTGAACTCCCTCACCTCCTTCAATGGTATCAACTCTCACTCACCCACAAACTAGTAAACCATCCACTAAATGTCCCATCCCTCCAGAATCTATTCCAACCCTATCGCACAACCAGATCACTAAGATCCAGCAACAAAAATCACTTGTAGATCACTAAAGCCAGTAACTCTGCTGGTGAAGCACTTTTCTCTTGCACCATAGCCAAATTATGGAACTCCCTCCCACCCACAATTACCTCCATACCATCATGCACCCACTTCAAAACTTTACTAAAAGCGCACCTAAAACATGCTGACTATGCCCTTGCAACTCCCACTCTAATATCACCCACCCCATCCAACCACTACCTTTCTTTCCACTCCACTAACTACCTTGATTATAGCAAGCTCAGATGCTCATAAGCCAGTACTTGTTATACAGCAGGAACTTCTTCTTGTAACATTTGTTAATGTCTGTTATGTACTTCACAGATAAAGATTCTAGTTGCCTACTGATGTACAATGTTCTTCATCTTTAAATATGTTGTAAGTAATTGCTATGTAAATTGTTAATCGCTATATAATCCAATGCAACTACTGTCTGTTTATTTTAACTGTGGAGCTTTTCTCCCCAGGCCTCTGCTGAAAATGGACCTACATCCAGTCGGACACTCCCGGTCAACAAATATAAATAAATAAATATATGTAGTTATATATATATATATATATATATATATATATATATATATATATATATATATATATATATATATATATACACACACACACACACATATATATATATATATATATATATATATATATATATATATATAAATATATATATATATATATATATATATATATATATATATATATATATATATACACAAATATATGAACATATATACATGCAAATGCCGACATCTGCACATATATATGTCAACATCTATATGTCCACATATACACAGCAAGTTCCATATATGTATGCAGATATATATCTCCCTAGGTATATACGGACATAACCAAGGATTTACTAATCTTCCGTGTAAGACTAGATTAGTCTTACACGGAAACGCCAGTCTAAGAGTATGACGGCAGCACACCATGCATATTAATGAGGGTGCGCTGCCTCAACTCTAAAGCTTACACGGAATGTGGATGAGTGTAGGGGGTGTGTCAGACTGCCGAGCAGTCCAAAAATCCATGCCCCTGCACTGACAAAACCCAAGAAATGTCGAGTTACATGAGCAAGTCCACTTACATGTGTACATTGTAACACTATACTCCCCCATATGTTAAACCTTGTACAAATTTAAAAATTAAAAGAAATGTAATTTTTTTTTTGTTTTATTTCCGATATAGCCGCCTGTATTTGCGCGTGTTTGCGCAGGATTGCCCATTGCTTAGCTACAGTTAGCAGCTTGGACACTGAAGAGGATAATAAGAAAAAATTATGCAAATTAAGCAAAATAGTGATAGCATAGTGGTTAGAGCCTTCGCACAAAGAAGAGGCCTTCCCGGTTCGAGTCCCACTACTGCATGTTCCATTTTGTGTTGGAAATCTGTATACAAAAATATTTCCTGACATTTATCATGTATAAGTTTTGTAAAAAACATTCAAATGTTATATGTAGTATTGAACAAATTATATATATATATATATATGAAGGTGAAATGGTTATGCATTCTGAGGCATGAGTAACTTATTTTAAGCAATATAAAGCACTGCTAAGCACATTTTAGCAGTATTTAGCATATTTAAAACCAATTGCTCGTAGCTGAGCAGTGTGTTAACAAGCACAATGTATTTGCTCATAGCTGCGTACAGCGGTAACCAGTGCAACATCGGGCAACGTCAAGCAACGTTGGGCAAATTCGGGCAAAGCTGAGCAAAGTCGGCTAAACACGGCCACACCTCCTTTACTGTACCTTAACCATTCAGGTCTGGCCAGTAGGAAAACAAAAAGCAGTGACAGGGCTCAAACACAGGATACTGTGCACTATAGCTACAGTCCATAACCACTAAGCCATGACAGCATTTCATAACCATGCACTTCCAACAGACACATATCTAGTAAAGGAATATTAAACATCGCTAACATCAGCTAAGCAGGAGTGCCTACAGCTGACTTTTTTTAAAACTGGTCAACCACAAATAAGTGTGGGAAATGAGGCATATTTAAGCTCCGCAGGCGGGAATACTTGCCATAACTGGCTGTAGCTCCCTTCTGCAGTCAGCATGGCCGGAGTTGGAGAAGGCACTCGATTTCGAGTGCAACACTGAGGCATTGAGAAGACCAAAGTATTGGTTTGGCTCCTTGTCCACAGTCATGAGGAAAGACTCCTGTGGGGCCAGTACCAGGGCACGCAATATAAAATGGAGGCCTGGAACAGTCTAGCTCATGATCTCACCAGTGCCACTGGTATTCCTCGGACTGGTGAGCAGGTCAGGCACCATTATTCTGACCTGAAGCAACGTAAGGAGGATCAATTGGACCAGTGGATCCAGGAGTCCCGTGCAATGCCTAATGCCCCAGTACTGAGTGAGTAGCCATTGTATTAAGTAGTTAAGAATTGCTATGCTTGTCTATACTATGGATAGGTATGTCTCAATATCACTGCATTTACTTCACAGCTGCAGGTGTCTGGGCTATGAATCAGCAAGCCCATGAAGATAGGTTGCAAAGGCTGTGTCATCAGGCAGGTTAGTAATTATTCTGCATGTACTGTTATATAAAATAAATGGTAGAGCCTTCAAAAAGTGTTTTAACACAATAAATAAAGGTGTAATAATCCTTTAATAAATGTATAATTCCTGGAGTGCGTCTGTGTCATTTTTTACTGTTGCATTTTACAAATAGTACTGTTGTATTAAGCAGTGTTAACCCACACTTGGGTAGGCCCATATAACGTGGATGAAGGGAGTGCCTGTAGCTTTTATGCATATTTACAGCCCTCAACTGTTGGTTCATGCTCAGCATGTACAGGTTAAACCGGCACACGAGTTGCTTGGTATTTTGTTCCCCAGAAATGTCAGTGTGCTGCCAGAAAGGTAGGGAGCTGTTAACATATAACTGATACTTTCACCTGAACATATCTAGATAATTATATGAAAGTAGAGCTGTCAGTGTACCTAGTGTGTGTGAGCAACTTTCAAAATATGTAGCAATAACATCTGCATCTTGGACAGTTTGTATGTAAGATACAGCTCATGTATATAATGATCTAGCAAAATCCAGTTGCACAATATAAGGACATTGGGTAGTGTAATAATACATGTAAGGGACATATAACTGCAGTTAATAGGAATGTAGTGAAAACTAGAAGGATATATAAGTTGTTAATTGAGCTATCCTTTTCCACCCTACTGTATGTGCATAAAAATGCAATTCAACACCTCAATCGGTATGTCTAATCTCAAAACATTTGTTGGGACATATGTCCTATTGGTTTATAAATATTTGCATTTATTTCTATGCATGTGCCCTGTTAAAATAGCACAATATTGGTGGCCTGTTGCCATCAATTCAACCTGCATGCTGTTGTAATGTCCACTATTGTTCTATATATGCATGTGTTATGCTTGCTTTCATCTGTTGAAAATCTGGTGTGTTGGGATAATGTGAATACTTCTGCATGCTTTTGTAACTAATTGGGAATGCTGTTGACTGTTACTAATTCATATTTTTATTAAACCCTCCAAAACATAGTTCGTATGGGAAGGCCGGTCCCAGCGGACCCACCTGTCCCACCTCAGCTGGCTATGGCACCTGGCACCAGCATGTCCGGTACCCAGCCTGGGACCTCCTCCTCCATTGGCCCTGTGCCACCTTCGGGTGGAAGCGCTGCAGGGAATGGGGCTCAGCCCCCCATGCAAGTGTGGGCGGAGGAGGGCCACCTATCACCCTTTGAACGATCCGGGCTGTGGTGCATAGAGAGAATGAATGTTCTGTTGCAGAACCTCAACACCAGCTTGAAGCACAAGTGGTGCAACTCCCGGGTCAGCCTGTCCCTCCTACACAGCCCCCAGCACAGCCACCCTCTGGGCTGTGAAAGTGCAGTGATGACTGCCCATGGGTGGGGACCTCAGTCCCACTGTTTCCATCTGTGGGCTCATGGGCTTGCAGTTTCCAAACAACCCTCCCCATCAAAGGTGTTTACCCACCACATATGTCATATACCACCCCTGTATGCATTTTGTTTGTCTTGTCTGTTTACCTCCCCAACCTACCTCCCCAAATATACCTACTTCCCCTACTCCACATTCCACTCTCACCTGAAAAAAAAGGGCAATCTGCTCCCAAAAAAAATTACGTCCCATACATAGCTGCCCATTTTGCACACATGTCCACTGAACACATAAAATGTAATTTAATTGACATTACAACATACTTTGTTGTCCTCGTCCCTCTCTCAGGGGGTTGAAGGTTTCATATCTACCTCCAAATTTATTCCATATGCACAGCTGTTGCTGTTAAAGAAATGGGCAGCTATGGACCTTTCCTACACCCGTCCTGCACATCCCGAGCTACTTTCCACACTGTGTTTCCCTCTTCGTACCCCTTTTTCACCACTTTCTTATCTCCCCAATTTTCTTTTCTTTCAAAGAAATAAGCACGGGGGTTAGCGGGAGTAAGCACTATTAAGCAGTAGTTAGCAGGTTTGTGCGAGTGTGCACTTGTTTACGCTTAGCTAAGCATTGCTAAGCATCACACAAACCTGCACAAACCCATTTACAACCGCTTAAAAGTGCCTTAGTCACTCTGTATGTGAGGGCCCTTGTTCTGCTCAGGAGCAAAATAAAACACCTCTGTAAGTCTTGAACCCCAGATGTTGCACACACTACACAACATGAAGTACCACTAAGCCACGGTATATATACAACACGTTGGTGCTGAAATAAATATATCATGCATCAGAATGAGTGAATGTAAAGGAAAAATAGGAATGCCATACCACACAACTTGTTCTGTGGATCTTTACCAACAGTTGTTGTGGGATTACATTACATGACTGTGATAAGCCATTCTAGCAGGAAATAATGTTACACCATCACTTTACAACCCCATACAGTATCACAGCAGGACAAACACTGGCATATCAGTTTAGGGTAGAGGCCATACCTCCCAACTGTCCCTAATTTTCAGGGATGTCCCTGACTTTGACAAAAATTTTAGCTCTGTCCCTCTGAATCCCTCCTAAAACTACTGACTTTGGCCAAAAAGGTGGTGAATTACACTTAATGAATAATGACAATAATTACGAGTTAAGACACTTCTTTTACTTAAGAAAAGGTGTATTAATTCATATGCTCTGATTCTCTCAATGTTTCAACTTAATGACACTAACATTTTAAAGGTGTCCCTGACTTTTTCCTTACTTTTCCCTGAGTTTGTTCAAATTTGTACCTGAGTGTTTGAGAGGTCTGGCAGAGGCAGAAACACAGAGGCATATCAGCCTTTTTGCTGTTACACCCTGTGCAAATAGCTTTGGAAAGAGTTTCAGAAGCATACCCTTATGTAGGAATACAACACTGAAATACAAATGGATGTAGCCATGTACTGGTAACAACCAAGTGTAACAATGCCATTGCTCTATTTCTGAGAAGACCTGTGTGGTGCACAGACAAAAAATAATAGGCTATTCTCTGGCTACCATGTGGATAGGTCCACAGTTGGGAGTTACGCAGACAGGCTACTTGCCTTGATAAACTAACATGGACACAGCAACCCTGTAAGTTCAGCAAGATAAAATCCACACAATAATACTTACGGTCTCTGTACTTCTGCACCTCTACCCAAATGTAGAATATACCTGTGTGTGCAGGGTCTGCCAAGGATGTAGGTAAGCATACTCACAGTACTGAAATGTGTCCAGTTTTTCTGAGCAGCTTGTGCTAATGTCAACATTAAATAAACACAAACTGTTTAGAACTGAGTAAATGAATATTCACAGTATAGCAGTTCACAAACAATTATTTTGCCAAAAGAATACATCTCAATAACTAGCTTTGTATGGCAGTTAATTGTAAAAGTTGAAAAGAAAGTACATCTTTCCATGTATCTTGGGGTAGCATTTTGAGGGGTGAGTACATTTCTACACTGACAAGTGGGTATTGGAAGCAGCAACATTAGGTCTGAGTACAAAATGTAAATCTCTGGCTACACCCCTGGCTTCTGATATAAGAACTATACCAACCTTCTGTCTTAAACAATGATGTCCACAGCAAACAAGGATGATCTCCATCTTGGAAAGTTGAAAGGGCCATGAGTTAGCAATTTATAGTACTGGGTTGCTATGACAGTGATTACTGCAATTACTACACAGCAGGCTGCGTGCAATTAGCAAGTGGTGGCCACTAATTGGTGCAGAGGCCATCACATGCTCATGTGCAAATACCTACAAAAGCAGGCTGCAATCTCTGCCAACAAACTCAATCACTATATTGCAGAGACTGACAGAGAGAGAGAGAGAGAGACAGAGAGAGGAAGAGACAGAGAAAACAAAAAAGAAATATTACCAAATCATACAAAGGAAAGGTATGTGACACATATGTATTTACTGGCATGTAGTAGATGTTATTGATGAATAGTCTACATAATGTGAACCATTCATATGTGGCTGCAGTACTTATTTATGCATAGATGTTCTGCTTAACTACTACTTAACTACTATGGACAATGCAGTGTGTACCTGTGGGCAGTGGGACATACCTGTGAAATGTGTAGCTTAGCATTAAATGTCAAAGATCTGATCCATGTTATTTGTGTTCTGTACAGTAGTGTGGCCAATGGCTGTTGGGGGGATTAGCGCTGACATTATATAAGCATGGGTGTGACAAAACAACACATGCATGATAGTCATATTAAAGTGTAGCTTAGCATTGGCAACTGCTGTAGCAGTCTACTATGCTTATCTAGCATTTGTAGCCATATATACCCCCTAATGTTAGTGTGTGTTTATATGTGACATCTGTTTGTATTGCAGCAAGGCCTAACAGCTCAGCTGTGAGGTCCAGCGACTTACAACAGTGTGGACCTTGTGTGTGTATGCCACACACATACGTAGAAATATATATGTGTCATATATATTCACATCTGTATATGTGCATAGAGCAGGGGACATAATATTGCAACTGTTTGTAAAGGGTGGAGATATATATGTTGGTGAAGGTTAGTATGCGCATATTTGTATGTAGGTTTTAGTGTGTGATAAACAAGACAGCATACAGTGCTGGTATATGACATGTGGTGGTTAAACACTGTGGGTGGTTTGTTCAGTTTGCAATGTTGAAGCCAGTGAGGCCTGCTAAAGCTACCTGGCTGTGAACACCTTCAATGCATTTATCCCAAGACTGTGCGATTTTATTACATTACTGTACACCTCACATCCTTTATATAATAGATATTCTCACTATGAAAGGTGAAATGTATATGTGCCTACATATATATGTATATGTACACCAATGGATGTATATATGTATGTGTATATATATATATATATATATATATATATATATAGTTATATATACTCATACACACCTACATCTACTTGTTGCAATAGATTCTTTGTACTGTAACTGACTGTGATGGTAAATGTGTTTCTGAATACGTCAACGATATGTATGTGTGGGATAGCTTAGTGGGAAACTGTTTATGTCATGGTATTATGGGTCCTTGCTTTGATCCTAGCAAAAGCTGTGTATTCTGTTGCTAGGCAGAAAAAGTGCTATTGCATACAGTGTGATTAAGTCCCTTGGTTTTAACTAGGGTGTGTCATTGGAGGATAAAGCACTACATCTATGATTATTGATTGGTACTGATGTTGAATCCAAATCCTGTGTGTACTGTAGTACTACTTGAAGCTCTGGACCTGTACAGCAAAGTATGGTGTATGTCCACATTGCTTGCATCCACTGTTTTGTGTGGTCCCTGTATTCATCACAGATTACATTTCTCAAGATTAAGGTTGTGTAATTATGTCTGATGTGTGTGTGGGTATGACTCCAACATGTCCTTTGACATATGTGTGGTAAAACATATAACTGCATATCTAGCAACATTCATAGTGTACTACAGCAGTATGCAACCAATATTCCCAATTGTGCACATATTTTGGACACGGGTTTGCCATTAACAAGTTGTGTGGTATAATAGTAATACATTTACTGGACCATACACTCATTGTGATGGATGAGATACTTCTTTACACATCAGCTTGATGTATATCTGCTATGGCTAGGTGGTGCATCATGTTGCATACAGTGTACCAGGTACTCTTGTATAGTCTCATATAGTGATTTTATTTTGTTGCTGTGCAGAACATGGTTCATTAGATTGACAGTGAGCCAGGCACTTCCAAGCAGTTGTGGGGTGAGCAGTGATAAGTGGCAGTTAAAGTGTTTCACTCTCGGTTAGCTAATAGGTTGCTATATATGGTAGTTCAGTGATATCTGTACTGTATAATGTTAAATGTGCCATATGACTTGCTCAGACATATTTTCATATTTATGTCTTCCAGGGATCATGGCACATTGCAGGAACCCCACTAACAGTAGTGCTGAAGATGACATAATTACTACCAGTATGATTCAGCACTACAGTCTCATGTTCTCACAAACCAGCCAGGACCAGCAGGAGCATACTGCAATGTGGCAAGATGTTGTCTGCAGGGTAAATGAAGTAGGCCTGCATAACCGGACATATGAGCAGGCACGCCACCACTGCAGCGATCTTCTCAGACATGTCCATCAGCTTGCTGCTGATGTGCGGAGACAACAGCTTGCAACAGGAGGTGGTATTAATATCCATCCCCCCCCTCACCAGAGTGGAAGAGCTGCATTTGAGCCTGGTGGCACCTGCCCAACAACAACAGCAGCAGACATACACCATGATGGAGGTTGGAGCCACCCAGCAAGCACACATGGAGCATGCAGGTAACATGGCATATCTGCAGACTACTGTTATCTGTATTGGTAGATCATGCATATGTGAGATGTGGAGTGTGTCGTTAAATGATGTGGAGCCTGTTGTTGTGCAATACTGATCATTTGGAACATAATCTGTAGCCCTGTGAATGTAAACTTGTTGTACTGTAAGATTGCAAACACACAGTAGCAACACCAGACAAGGACTAAGGGCGCAGAGGGCTCATGACACCTCTGTAAATGACACTATCTGTGACCTAGCAGGTGCCATACATAATTACACTGAGGTCATTGATAGATGTTGGGGTGAGACATTGGATGTCCTCCACAATGTCATGTCCATGTGTCAGGACAGTGCGGGATGGTTGAGACATTGACGTGGACATATGCCAGTAACATCAGCAGCTAGAGGTCACCGTGGCTGTCCTGCAAGTGACAGCTGCTCCCGTAGTTCCAGTACCAGCACCAGCAATGTTGGGGGGGGCTGTCCATAGACTGTCCTAGAAGACCACATGCATGTGGCTCTGGCCAGTCCCAGCAGGGACCTGGATCCAGTGGACATATGCCAACCTCTTCAGATAGTACCCAATCTGGATTAGTACCTGATACTGTTTGTAGCACCCCTGCCAGGCACAGGTTCCGTATCCATGGCCAGAGATGGTGATCTGTAAAGCCTGCCAGGTACAGTCAGTAGCTGTCTCACAAATCCCCGTGTATGGCAGCCACATGGTGGAACTGTGTGCATGCAGACACACACACACACACACACACACATAAACTACAAACCTAGGGCAAACACATACCCGCATACATTACATCAACATTGGCCCATAACAGTACTCATGGCCCTCACACACATGTCGATTGTATGGCTCAGTGTAGGCCTCTGGCAAACCAACAACACACCCTGTGCATATGATGAAACCTGTGCCACCTCTTGTCATCTGTAACATTGATGTAGGAACAGACTAACATGGTGCTAATGCACAGGGTGACTTTAATAAAGTATAGTAATGGTTGAATGTGTAGCATGTTGTCAGTAGTAAAGTGTAATGATATCCTTGAAGGTGTAGCTGAGCAGGCATGATGCATTAAAGCTGTAATTAGCAATGTTGTATTGTTTCCACCAGTGTTTATTCCAGTTGTGCTTTGTTTGCCCATGTGCCACTTGGCTGATGTGTGTAGTTATGTCAGCATGTGTTATACAGTGGGCAGTAAGTGTGGGGTGTGTGCAGCACAGGTCTGCAGGTGTACATTTGTGAACATGGTGGAGGTGCACTGTCTGCATGCACGTGCATATTGGACACATGGGCAGGGTGACATGCCCTGTATTGGCCAGTGTTAATACTCCATACTTTCTATTGGTGGCCAGTATGCATTGTACTTCACACTTTTTGGAACTTGAGTACACATGTGTGTGTATGACATGGGTTGACACTGTGCTGTGGGTGATGCTGTTGTTGCTATCTGTCATTGGTTTGCATTACTAAGGTTAACACTGTCCCAGCTGCATAATCCTTTATTAATGCACACTGTTCACCTACAGGGTTGCATGGACAGTGCTATCACAAACACAAGACATTCTCACTTATACAGTAAAAGTGCATTAGTCCCATGGACCCCTGCCATAAACTAAATATATAATAGAAGGTGTGAAGTTGTACTAAAAATGAGTTACATACCAAGAAGGGATAACCTCTCAGTATCATTGGAAAAATACAATCCCTCAATAAACATACAAGGCAAGCTTCAAAATACAAAATGGCAAGGATTCCAAAGACAACACTAAAGCTTTCTTCAGTGTTGTTCATAATCCACAGAGGAAATCTCAGATCGGGTCGCAGTTAATGTAAATGGTCACAAAGTACACTTATCTGACTGACATTACCAATTTCTTGCCAGACAGTTTGAATGTGGATTTCACCACCCTGTCATTACACAAGGGCCACATTTCCAGACCTGAAGAATATAAAACCTGATGATTCAAAGACACTCTAGTTAAAATATCTCTTTAACAAAGTACACACCACAGTGGAAATGGTACTGGACAGTGTCCCTGGCTGTGTCATACACAAGCTGACATATGAAGTCACCACTCACCTAAACACTCTGTCCAGATGCAGCCTCTATACAGGTTACATACTTGTGGAATGACACCCGGTAATGGTGTTCACAGTCCACAAGGGTTGAGCTACAAGGTCTTCTTCTTCTTCTCCTTTCGGATGATCCCATTAGGGGTCACCACAGTACATAATTTCTTCATGGCTTCTGCATCTTGCGCTATCACACCATCCACCTGCATGTCCTCTCTCACCACAGCCATAAACCTCATCTTATGCATTCCTTTTTTCCTGTTACCTGGTGGCTTCATCCTTAGCATCTATTTCACAATATACTCTGCATCCCTCCTCAGCACATGTACAAACCAACTTAATCCTGCCTATCTGGCATGGTCTACTAACCTTCAAACCTGGCCTGACCCTCTAATATACTTATTCTTAAACCTGTCCACCCTCGTCACACCCAGTGCAAATGTTAACATAAATTGATTAAGGGTAGAACTACAACAGGTTCTGGAAACTCTCACCCTATAAACCAGACCAATGTTATCTGGAAGGCTATGGAGCACAGCATTATGGAACTCATTAACAGAGACATTATGAACCTGCAAACACTGCACCATACCCACTTAGGTTCTCTAAAGGCCAGATCATGGCTCCTACACCTAGTAGACGTCAAGCGAGTCAACAAGGCTATAGGTGAGAGAGGGGAGGTCAACACAGCCAAGATATAGCTCACCAGCAATTCATACCCATCCCACATACTGGTATTATACATAACCTCAACAGACTGACCATAAACAATTGTTAGATTATGGCTTGAAAACTGACGCACAGATGTAGGACACAGAGTAACATTTGCAGCCTCCATGTACTATTCTATGCCAATAACAAGTGGTATTCACCTGCACTCAGTCCTGGTAGACTGCTGTTTGGCATATAGCTTTCTTAGGTACAAGCAAACACAGTAGGGATATGTCTGCCCACGTTTGATGACACTGCATACTGTGGGCTATACTTTATTCTCCAGATGATACACACATCCTCCAAAAGGGTATCATACAGACAGATACCTGGTGTCAAACTCATGCTGTAAAGCTAGAAGCCAAAGAAAGCATAGTTATCCACTTTTACAAAACAAGGTATTCCCAGAGTACCACATAGGTAGTAGCCCCCAAAATGTGGAACAGGTACTAATTTATACATAGAGCCATGTGTTGTTATCTCTCCTTTGATAATCACATTACCAAAGGGTTTTGGAAATCCCTCTGTGGAGCACATAAGCAATAAAGGGTTTGCATGCAGATCCACAGAGTTTGTTGCACACCTATAATGATTAGTCATCTTTGCCAGACTTTGCTTGCTTTGGAACAGGTTTCAAATATACCTCAAGCATAAACCCTCACTCACATTCTTCAATAGAAACTGTGATGAGTGGATGTGAAATGGATGATGTAGCCCAGGGATCACTGCAGTGGATAAGCTTGTCACAAGCATACAGAAGTAACCTAAGGTCTGGAAAGTGCCAGCATGCTCTGGCAAAGATAACACATGCGTTCATGGAGAAAGCAGAGTACCTACCTATGAAATACTTGAGGTCATGTGTATATATATGGATTTGCCCCACAGCTACCTTACATGTGTAATGCACATACAATTGTCATTGTGATATGTCATACATTAGAAAAATAAAAAAACACTCTACACTGGCCAACAGTGTCACACACCTGGAGCACAAACACACAAACTGTTTTCTAACTACATTATGATTCTACAGTAGTATGCATTTACACAACATGCTATACACATTACTGGGATTTCACCTTTCTACAGGTATATTTGTAGGATGGTGACATCATCAGACTTGACAAAGATGAGTATACCACTTTTAAGGGGTGTGAGTGGTTTCCAAACAGGCTGCTCCTCCCCAGGGAGACACACACACTCAGCAAGTGCAGGATTCAAACCCCTACCTAACTACATTATGATACTACAGCAGTACACATTTACACAATGCGCTATACACATTACTGGGATTTTACCTTTCCACAGGTATATTTGTAGGATGGTGACACTGTCAGACTTGACAAAGATGAGTATACCACTTTTAAGGTGTGTGAGTAGTCTCCAAAAAGGTTGCTCCTCCCCAGGGAGACACAAATACACTCACACACAGTTGGCAAGTGCAGTGTTCTTAATCCAAACTAAGTACATCTTTACACTTCAGCAAGCAATATGGAGTTACAGGGTGCAATACAGACATTACTTGCTGACAGTCTGCACAAAGGTTTTTTTTTCACATTTGCTAACCTTAGCAGGCTTATCATACTAGGTGTATTGTGAGTGTATTGTATGCATAGGCCATGACCACATCATATATGGGTTGATGCACCACATGCTGGCACACACAGGGTCAAACCTTGAGTAGCATCTTACCTTCACCTACATGATACTGCAATATAACAGAAAGATGATAAACTTCAACAATTGGCTGAGCTTCTGGTGTCATTCAAAGGGGATCCAGTCTCTGCCCGTGATGACATGATAGACAAGGCTTGTTACTTCGCTACAGATGGTTTGCACCTGTCACCCCTATGCTTCTGAATACTGGCCAAGGCTCTTTCTGTCCCCATATTACCTTTTTTAGGCAAGGCTGAAAGGTTCATAGGTTCATAGGTAGGTACTAGGCTATCAGCCCTGGGGCCTATACAAGTCCAGCCAAAAAGGTACCCCGGCTTTTGCCACCCAAGAAATTTATTTTCCTGTGCCACTGTCGAGCAGAGACACAGAAGTGATCCCCAGGGTGAATTTCCTTTTTCCCATCCAATCATCAAGATTTTTCTTGAAGAGTGCTAATGAGGAGCTTTGTTTGATATTGATAGGTAGTTTATTTTGGAATATGTGAAGTCTCTGGGACGGAAACTATCCCTCTGGCATGCTCTGTTTATTGTGGTGACAAGGTTTAGGTCCCTAGAGCGTGTAAGTTCATAGGTAGGTACTAGACTATCTGCCCACGGGTATTTATAGGCCTAGCCAGAATGGGTTGGCTTTCGCCACCCTTTTAAATTAGTTTCCTGGGCCTCTGTCTAGCAGGGCCACTGAAGTGATCCCAGGAGTAAATTTACAATTTCCCATCCACTCATCTAGATTCCTCTTGAAGAGAGTCTGCGAGGGGCACTGTCTAACATCAACTGGGGTTCTATTCCAGAGCGAAGGAAGTCTCTGGGACAGCAATCTATCCCTCCAGCATGCCCTGTTTATTGCTTTGATGAGGTTTAATTCACTGGAGTGTGTGGCTCAAAGAGATTTGTTTTTCTTGAGGTGGAGCATGTCCATTAATTCTGGGTTGGACATGGCCTTATACATCAGGCATAGATCACCTCTGAGCAGGCAGTAAGCAACCAAGTAGAGCTGGAGTTTCTTTAGTTGAGCTGCATAGGGCATCTCTTTGAGGCCCATGATCCTCTTGGTGAGGTACTTCTGTGGTCTTACCAGCTGTTGCATGTGCCAATTAAGGTACATACCAAATGGGGCATTGTACTTGACTATGGGCCTAATGAGTGATGTGTAGAGGGGCACAATGACCTCTCTTGATCTAGAGGGGAACCCTTTCGTGATTAGGTGGGCTACATAGAAGGAATATCTAACCACTTTGGCAATGTGATTATCAAAGGAGAGGTTACTATCTACCTGAGTCACCAGGTCCCTAATTACATTTTCTGTACCTAGTGGATTACCACCTATGTGGACTACCTTCCCTTCATCTATGGCCTTGGTAACTGTTTCAAAGACATCAACTAGGTTTAGAAGGCAGGATCTGCCTTTAACAAAGCCGAATTGGGTAGGGTCCAGGGTCTGGAGGTTCCCAATGTCTCTGTTTATTAGTTCCATGATAATTCACTCCATAGCTTTGCAGACCAGGCTGGTCAGGCTTATAGGGCGATTGTTCCCAGGTTCTGTTCTGGCACCACCTTTGTGGAGTGGGATGACTGCTGCTGTATGCCATTCTTTGGGTACATAGCCTGTGGTAAGGCTGAGTCTGAACAGTGAATTTAGGTGATGGTTTAGTTCCTTTTGGAGCTCGTGTAAGACGCAGCCTGGGACACCATCCGGTCTCATTGATGCTGTGTTCTTAGCTTTGGAGAGGGCTGTTTTTACCTGCATGTCCATGATGCCTGGGGCTCTGCATTCTTCTGGGATGGACACAGGCCCTTTTGGGGTGAGGGGGGTGAAGTTTGCACTAAACTTGTCCGCCAGGATGCTGGCAATGTCAGTTGGTTCAGTGTATTTTTTGACATTTTGCAGTAGCTCAAAGCATATCTGAGAGTTGCCACCTAAATGTTTGATATAGCTAAAGAAGGTTTTGTGGTTATCTTTAGATTCCTTGGCAATTTTTCTTTAGAAACTGGCCTTGGATGATTTTATGAGCGACTGTAGTTTCTTGCTAATAATGATCAGTGATGCCTTTCCTTTTTGGAATTTTGCTCTATCATGTAGTAGTTTCCTCTTTCTGTTGTATAGCTTATTTATGGCCAAGGACCACCAGACTGGTTTCCTCTGTTTGGAGGAGTGAGTCTTGGTTTCACTCAGGATGGCTCAATCTATGCATCTCTGTAGATGCTCATATAATGCACTTGTAAAGGATTCTGAAGATTGGATAGCATTATCCTGTGGCAATGGGGCTTTGAAACTTTCCACTTCGGTCTTGAGAAGTGTGAAGTTTGCTTTTGAAAAGTTTTTCACAGTGGTTTCCTTGACTGGGGGTGGGGTCGGAATGTGGATGTCCAGTGTGATTACTTTATGATCTGATCTTACCAGTGAGAGGTTTATCTCTGATGTGGAACACTGATCCCCCATGTTGGTGATGATCAGGTCCAGTATGTTGTCACCTCTAGTGGGCATGGTGACCAGCTGTTCCAGGGTGTTTGAGTTTATAAATTCTAGGAAGCATTGGGCAAAGGAGTTTGTACTTGAGTAATTCTCCCAGTCAATGTTTGGGTAGTTGAAATCTCCTAATATCATGGTGTTTGGTAGGACCTATATATTTTCCAGTGTTCTCAGGAATGCTGAGTGAGGGTCCTGAGAGAAGGTAGGTGATCTGTAGTAGGCTGATCTGATAAGCAGCTTTGCCCACTGTTAGTTGAACTTGAATGGTCTCCGAGTCCTCGTGCTGTGCCACTAACCTGGAGGTGTGGGTGTCCTTTATGAAAATGGATACACCCCCCCTTTTGTATTTCAGTCCGGGTTTTGGGGCTGAAGCTCAGAGAGATTGGGATTTCTTTAAGTGGAGCATGTCCAACAGCTCTGTGTTTGACATAACTTTGTATGTTAGGCAGAGATCACCTCTGAGTAGGCGATATGCGACAGAGTAAAGCTGGAGTGTTTTGAGACAGTCTGTGTAAGGCATGTATTTGAGGCTGCTAATCCTCTTTGTGAGGTATTTCTATGGGATTTCCAGTTGTTGTAGATGTCTTGTGAGGTACATACCAAAAGGGCCGTTGTACTCTATAATGGATCTAATGAGTGATGAGTAGAGGGGAACAATGACCTCTTTTTTTCTGCATGAGAAACCTTTTGTGATGAGGTGTGCCACATAGAAGGATTTCCTGACTACTGTGGTGATGTGATTATCAAAGGAGAGTCTACTGACCACCTGTGTCCCAAGGTCTCTTATCACACTTTCAGTGTTAACTATACTACCATCTATGTTGTAGTTCATGGGTACAGAGTTTTTACCAAAGGGGATGACAATGCACTTTTTGGCATTGAGCTTGACACCAGGCATCTGTCTCAGTGAGGCCCTTTTGTAGGATGTCCACATCGTTAGTAGTTTCAATTATAGCTCCTAGTTTGCAGTCATCTGGGAACTTCATTAGCCAAAGACCTTCTGTGTTAGCCTGTACTTCAGGGAAGTAGATACCAAACAGGACAGGACACAGGACTGAATCCTGTGGTAGTCCACTTGTCACTGGTCTGAAGTCGGACTTGGAGTCTGCTACTTTCACAGTGTGGGTTCTGTCAGTGAGCCAGTTGGCAACCCATCTTGTGACATAGGGATTTATACCTAGTTTAGTGAGTTTATCTATAATTCCAGAGTGGGGGATGGTGTTGAAAGCCTTGGCAAGATAAAGATAGGCTGTGTGAACCACCTTACCCTTGTCTACGGCTTTGGTGACTGCTTTGAAGAAGTCTGTCAGGTTTAGGAGACATGATCTGCCTTTTACAAACCTGAAATGGTTGTGGTCCAGAGTTTGGAGATTGCTAATGTCTTTGTTAGTAAGTTCCATGATGATATATTCCATGGCCTTGCAGACCAGGCTCATCAGGCTAATGGGGCGCTAGTTCCCAGGGTCCATGGTGGCTCCCCCCTTATGTAGTGGGATAACCGTCTTTGTGCACCATTCAGCAGGCACAAAGCCTGAGGTGAGGCTATGATTGAACATGGTACTTAGGTGTGTTGCCAGTTCGTTCTGTAGTTCGTGTAGAATGCAGCCTGTGATGTTATCTTATCTCATGGATGCTGTGTTCCTGGCTTTGGAGAGTGATTTTTACCTGTGCAGCCATGATGACAGCAACTTTGCATTCTTCCAGTATAGAGATGGGCTCTTTCATGGGTGAGAGGGGGGTAAAGTTAGCACTGATCCTATCTGCCAGGATGTAGGCAATATCAGTTGGGTCTGCATATTTAGTGCCATTGTGCTGTAACACAGAGCAGATCTGAGTGTTGCCATTGTGATTCTTGACATAGCTATAGAATGCTTTGTGATTGTCTTTAGAATCAGTGGCAATTTTGTTTTCATAACTAGCTTTGGAGGATTTTATCAGGGATCATAGCTTCTTACTGAGGCTGACCAGGGAGCTCCTTCACTCATGGGTTTTACCCTCTTTTGCAACAGTTTCTTCCTTCTGTTGTGCAGTTTGTTTATGGCAGGGGACCACCAGATTGGCTTCCTTTTCTTGGAGTTTAGCGTCTTGGTTCTGTTTGGGATAGCATGATCTATGCACTCATGTAAGTGCTTAGAAAGTGCAATTGTGTAGGATTCAGTTGTTGTAACTGTATTGTCCATCTGCATGGGTGTCCTGAAGTTCACCACTTCTGTCTTAAGAATAATGAAGTTGTCTTTGGAGATATTTTTTAACATGGTTTCCTTAATGGGGGGTGTGGGGCAGAATGTGGATATGTAGGGTAATTAGCTTATGGTCGGATCGGACCAATGAGGCATTGACTTTAGGTGTGGAACACCGGTCACTCACGACAAACCAAACCCCATAACCAACACAAATAACCACAAATTGAGATAAATGCTACTCATTGCCAGAAGTCTCAGCCTCCAGATGCACACACTCAAGTCACTTCTCAGTATGGAGAATATTGATATCTGTGCAACAATAGAAACCTAGTTCAAGGCTCCAGAGAGCACACCAGCACTACCAGGATACTACTCATTCCATACTTTCCAGCATCAGAACCTGGGTCATAGCACATAGGGTGGGGATGTATCCATATTCATCAAGGATACCTGCACCTCTCTCTACATGCTCTCTACAGGATATGTACCCATAGAATGTTGTACAGCAATGTTCTTCCAACTCCACAGGGGTGGGGCCACAAAAAACCCTTGGCATTCATGCTCTATGAACCTGATGAGTCTGATCTGCAAGGCAATGGAGCCAATCATAATGGAAGTCAACGATAAAGACATTGGGAACCTTCACATAGTTGAGCACACCCAGTTTGGCTTCATCAAATGCAGATCATGCCTCCTGAACTGGATGGATTTTTTTGAGACAGTTATCCAGGCTACAGATGATTGAAATGAGCTCCACACAGCCTACCTATACCTTGCTAAGGCCTTTGACACCATTCCCCAGTCAGGTGTCATAGATGAACTCACCAACCTGGGCATGAATCCATACATCACAAAATGGATTGCAAACTGGCTCACAGATAGATCCAACAAATTAAGAGTTGCTGGCTACATGTCAGACTCTACAATGGTAACAACTGGTGTCCCCCAGGATTCAGTCCTGGTGTCCCTCCTGTTTGGTATAGACTTCTCAAAAGTACATGCCAACACAGGAGGGTTGTGGTTGACTAAGTTTAACTGTAAAGTGTTTGCCATAATAGATTCCCCGGATGACACAAATATTCTCCAGAAGGGACTCTATGAAACAGATGTGTGGTGTCTGAATCATGGCCTCAAGCTCAATGTGGAAGAATGAATAGTAATCCCCTTTGGTGAAAACAAAGTACCCGCAAACTACCACATAGGTGTTACCCCCTTAAAACTGACAAGGTAATAAGGAATCTGGGGACACAAGTAGATAGTCATCTTTCCTTTGACAACCATGTTGCCAAAGTGATTAGGAAATCCTATGTGGCCCACCTAATCAACAAAGGGTTTGCATCAGGATCAAAAGAGGTAGTGGTGGCCCTCTACTCTTAAGTCATCAAACCCATCATTGAGTACAATGCACCATTTTGGATGTACTCAGCCAAGCATATCCAGCAGATGTAGAGACCACAGAGGTACCTCACCAAGAGGATTACTGGCCTCAAACCGCTGTGTTATGTTCTCCGCTGCATACCACCTACTCAGAGGCACACTCTGCCTATCATACAGAGCCATGTCCAACACATAACTGTTGAACATGCTCCATCTACGGATAACAAAATTGAGTCTCACTGCACAATCCAGGGATATGAACCTCATCACAACAATAAATACAACATGCTGGTAGGATAGAGTACCATCCCAGACACTTGCCTTACTGTGGAACAGAGTCCCAATGTACATCAGACAGAGCCCCTTGCTGACATTCTTCCATAGGAACCTTGATTTGAGGATGGGAAACAAACAATTCACACCAGGCATCACATCAGCAGCCCCACTAGAAAGGGGCTTAGGGTACTAACTATTAGAACTAGGGCTTGGGAGACTACCCAATGGGGTGGTGAAAGCCACACAACTTGCCAAGGTTAATATATGCCTTTGTGAAGATAGTCTACTACATACCTATGAACCTATGTGACAGGTACATGTCTACAGATAGTAGGTGTACTTCATTGTACAGTCATGTGTACAGCAGGCACATGTACCACATACACTGTAATGCTTACAGATACTGGTGGCTGTTATGTAAAGTGGGTGAGATGTGCACCTCATGTCTTTTGTACCATTGGGATGTGTGCTGGTTGGGACAGTCCTGGATGGCTCCCTGTCATGGTCACCCTCTTACCCACATTTCTGCCCATCCATCTTTGGCTTATTATACTGTGTTCCCCCTACATATATAGGTACATAGGTATGTAATAGGATATCTGCCTGAAAGCATATATTAGTATGGTTAGAGTGTGCAGCTATCACCACACATGGGGTTAGTTCCCTAGGCCTCTGTGTAGTAGAGCTGATGAAGTGATCCATGGTGTGACAGTTCAGTTTCACATACACTCATCAAGGCTCCTCTGGAAGAGTGTCATTTAGGGACTCAGCTTAATGTAGGTTGGGAGACTGTTCCAAAGCAAGGGAAGTCTGTGAGTTAGTAATATATCCCTCCAACATGTTCTATTTATTGTTGTGATGATGATATCACTAGAGCATGTGGCACAGTGAGCTTGGGTTTACTTCAGATAGCGCATGTATATCAGTTCTACATTGGACATGGACCTGTCTGTTGGACAGAGATCGCCTGAGTAGACAGTATGCAACAGAGTACAGATTGAGATAAATTCAGTCTTGTTGCATGGGGCAACTGTTTGAGGCCAGTAATCCTCTTGTTGAAGTACTTCAGTGGTCTTTCCAGCTGCTGAAGGTGCCTAGTCAGATTCATCGCAAGTGTGCAGTGATACTCTCTGATGGGTCTGATGACTGGTAGAGGGAACCTCCTTTGACCTACATGCAAAGACCTTGGCAATTTGTGGGAACACATAGCATGATTTTCTAACCACTTTGTGAATATGTTTCTGGAAGAAGAGATGACTATCCACATGTGTCCATAGATCCCTTATTATTACCTCCATATTTAGGGTGTTGGCACCTATGTGATATTGGTATGACTGTAGCTCGAGGCCATAATTTTGACAGCACATCTGTCTGACTGAGACCCTTTTTAAGGATGTCTCTGTTGTCCCAAACATCGATTATGACAACCTTTTTGCAGTCATCCACAAACTTTGCTAAACATAGCCCCCATGTGTTTGACTGTATTTTTGAACAGTATACACCAGACTGGAGGGGTCCCAGGACTGAGCCATGGGGGACAGCAGTTGTTACCAGCTTGAACAGGAGACCACAATTCTTACCTTGTGGGATCTATCTGTGCCCCATTTGACAATCCATCAGATGACATACATGTTTATGAACAGGTTGTTGATTTTCTGGATACGACATGTGTGTGGGATGTTGGAAAAGGTCTTTTCAAGGTCTATGTAGGCAGTGTGGAGCTCAATTCATTGATGTATGTCCTGGGTGACTTCCTTGAAAACTGTCTAGTAGGTTTAGGAACCATGATCTGCCCCTGACCAAACCACAATGGGTAGGGTTGGGTGTTTGTAGGCTCTCAACAGATCTGTTTATGAGTTCCATAATGATGGACTCCGTGGCCTTGCAGATCAGGCTTATTAGGCTTATAAGACTATAGTTACCATGGTCTGTTGTGCACCGACACTTGTGGATTATGCCAAACGTTGCTGTAACTCATTCAACAGTTTCATATCCTGTACAGAGGGTGAGTCTCAACAGACTGTTCAGGTTCAGGGTCTGTTTGTTTTGGAGTTCACATATGACACAGCCAGGGAAACCATGTCATCCCATAGATGCCGTGTTTTTATGTTTGGATAGAGCTGTTTAAACATTGTATATGTGATTTCTTGTTTTTCACAATCTCCAGGTATGGTAATGGGCCCTTTTGTCAGTGAGAGGGGGGTAAATATGTATGAACCTGTCTGACAAGATGTTGGCAATGTCAGTCATGTACATGTATTCATTTACACTTTGCACTGACTCAGAACATATATAAGTTTACATTGATATTTATGACATAGCGAAAGAAAGCTTCATGGTTCTTTATGGACTCTTTGGCAATATTTTTGCCAGAACATGGCTTGGATAATGTTAGGAGTGCTCATTGTTTCTTGATGATACTGATCAGAGATTTATTGATTTTCTTTGCATTTTCACTTTCATTGAACAACTTAAGTACTTGTAGTACATAGTTTGATTATGACAGGGGTCCAATATATTATATGGGTCTGTCTTCATATCACTGTGTGCGCAAGGCAGGATTGTTGAATAGTGACAAGTGTCTGGAGTAAGAACTGCAACTGCCAGATATGTGTGGCCCACTGCTGTACTCAGACATGGCTTGTGTGTGAGCATGTCCAGTATGACCTTTCAGTATGTTGTTGACTGACATTTGCTTCATTTGTTTGTGTGTGAGCATGCCCAGTATGACCTTTCTGTATGTTGTTCATAGGTAGGTACTAGGCTATTGGCCCTAGGGCCCATACAAGCCTAGCCAAAAAATATTCCCTGGCTTTCGCCACCCAAGAAAATTATTTTCCTGTGCCCCTGTCGAGCAGAGCCACAGAAGTGATCCCCGTGGTGAATTTCCCATTTCCCATCCAATCATCAAGATTTTTCTTGAAGAGTGCTAATGAGGAGCTCTGTTTGACATAGATAGGTAGTCTGTTCAAGAGTATGGGAAGTCTCTGGGACAGGAATCTATCCCTCCAGCATGTTCTGTTTATTGTGGTGACAAGGTTTAGGTCCCTAGAGCGTGTAGCTTGGAGGGATTGGGATTTCTTTAAGTGGAGCATGTCCAACAGCTGTGGGTTTGACATAGCTTTGTATGTTAGGCAGAGATCGCCCCTGAGTAGGCGATATGCGATGGAGAAAAGCTGTAGTTTTTTGAGACGGTCTGCATAGGGCATCTGTTTGAGGCGAGTAATCGTCTTTGTGAGGGATTTCTGTGGTCTTTCCAGTTGTTGTAGATATCTTGTGAGGTACATACCAAAATGGGCATTGTACTCTATAATGGGTCTAATGAGTGATGAGTAGAGGGGAACAATGACCTCTTTTATTCTGGATGAGAATCCTTTTGTGATGAGATGAGCCACATAGAAGGATTTCCTGACAACTGTGGTGATGTGATTATCAAAGGAGAGACTACTGTCCACCTGTGTCCCAAGGTCTCTTATCACATTTTCGCATTAAGTAGACTACCAGCTATGTGGTAGTTCATGGGTACAGTTTTTACCAAAGGGGATGACAATACACTTTTTGGCATTGGGCTTCAGGCCATGGCTTTGACACCAGGTATCTGTCTCAGTGAGGCCCTTTTGTAGTTTGTCCACATCGTTAGGAGTTTTGATTATGGCTCCTAGTTTGCAGTCATCTGCAAACTTTGTTAGCCAAAGACCTTCTGTGTTGGTCTACACTTCAGAGAAGTAGATAAAAAACCGGAGAGGACCCAGGACTGAACCCTGTGGTACTCCACTTGTCACTGGTCTGATGTCAGATTTGGAATCCGCTACTTTCACAGTGTGGGTTCTGTCCATGAGCCAGTTGGCAACCCATCTTGTGACATAGGGATTTTATACCTAGTTTAGTGAGCTTATCTATAAATCCAGAGTGGTGGATGGTGTCGAAAGCCTTGGCGAGATCTAGATCAGCTGTGTGAACCATTTTACCCTCATCTATGGCTTTGGTGACTGCTTCAAAGAAGTCAATCAGGTTTAGGAGACATGATCTGCCTTTTACAAATCCAAACTGGGTAGGGTCAAAAGTTTGGAGATTACCAATGTCTTTGTTTATGAGTTCCACGATGATATGTTCCATGGCCTTGCAGACCAGGGTCATCAGGCTAATGGGGTGGTAGTTCCTGGGGTCTGTCGTGGCTCCCCCTTTGTGGAGTGGGATAACCATCGTGGTGCACCATTCAGTGGGTACAAAGCCTGAGGTGAGGCTATGATTGAACATGGTACTTAGGTAGGGTGCCAGTTCATTCTGTTGACTGACATTTGCTTTGTGTGAGCATGCCCAGTATCACCTTTCAGTATGTTGCTGACTGAAATTTGCTAAATTTGTTTAAGTGTGTGAGCATGCCCACTATGGGCATATATACTATATGTGTGTGAAAAATCAAGTTGGTTTTTACTTCAGGGCTCACCTTTGTGTTGTGCATCGACAGTAAGCACGCTGTGCCTGCAGGGCTTCCATGAGTCAATTTGCATAGACTTATCAACATTTCTACATTCAGGGAGGACAGCTATTATTTGTACATTTCTACCCGGGGGAGCACACCTGATTGTTACTGTGGGTGTACACAGGATGAGGGCTATACCTGACACTTATACACATTTTCTAGGCCTGAACTGCTATGTCAGGTACTCCATTTCAGTCTGTATTGTTGCCTATCATACTGGCTTGAGGCATATCACTGTACTACAGACCTTAGCTTCCAATTACACGCATACTAGTTTGTGACTTCATAGCCTACCCAACCCACATCAGACTGCCTGGCCTGCTGTTATCTGTCTGCATAGGCCTGGGTGGAGGTTACTCATATGCCTCTTCAGAGGGCACGATACAGCATTTGTTTGTGTTTGCATTTGTCTACAATTGTCCTGCTCGCTGTGACTGTATAGGTGTGTGACCCCCCCCCCAACTGGTATGTGTGAGTGACTTAAGTTGTGTCTGTGCCAGTGAAATGCTGTCATGGCTTAGTGTTTCAGTACTGTGGACTATAGTTCACAGTATCCTGAGTTTGAGCCCTGTCACTGCTTTTTATTTTCCTGCTGGGCAGACCTGAGTGGTTAAGGAACAGTAAAGCAGGTATGAGCGTGTTTACCTGACTTTGCTCGACTTTGCCCGACTTTGCCCAACATTGGCCAACATTGCCAGACGTTGCCCGACATTGCGCTGGTTAGTGTGGTGTGTAGCTGCATGCAATTCTATTTAAATATGCTCAATACTGGTAAAATTTGCTTAGCAGTGCTTTATGTTGCTTAAAATAGGGACTCATGCCTCAAGTAGTGCTGCAAGGCTGCCTATGTTGGATGCACATATTACACAGGTAGTGTCAAGTTAGGCATCCCTTTTACTGTACGTGCGAGTCAGAGAGAGGTGTCATTTCTAGGGTTCCTACTGAGTCAGTGTATGTGCTATGCCTTGCCTCTTTGCCAAGGCCAGGGCATACTGGGCATGCCTCCTTCTGCCTACTGGGGCAGGCTCAGGTTGTTCCTCCTCTGAGTCACACTGTGCCTGTGCAGGCCTTGGCAATGGTGGGGGTCTGTTTGGCCCTGCCCCATGTTGTTCTTGCTGCAGCTGTTTCTGCAGGATCATATTGTGTAGCATGGCACATACCATGACAATTTGGGTACATGTAGTTGGTGAGTACTGCAAGGCTCCACCAGATGTGTCCAGGCACCGGAACCGTGACTTGAGCATCCCAAACACACGCTCAATTATGTTTCTTGTTTGTGCGTGTGCCTCATTATGGAGTTCTTGTTCGGGTGTGTGCATTTCTGATGGGTGTCATCAGCTATGGCTCCAGTGCGTATCCAGCATCCCCCACTAGGTGACCATCAGGGATGTCCCCATTGAAAAATCTCTGGTACAGCTGCATCAGATGCCAGATGTGGGAATCATGATAACTTCCAGAGCAGCCAGCACACACATTCATTATTATGCCCTGGGCATCGCACACGACCTGGCAGTTGATGGAGGGGAAGCCCTTGCAGTTGATGTAGACCCTACCCCACTCACCGGGCAGTGCTTTGATGTGTATGTGTGTGCAGTCTATTGCACCCACTACCTCAGGGTATTCTGATATTTGGTGGAAAAGACGCATATGGCTGGCCAATGCCTCATGGGAATTGGGGAAATATACATGCTCACCAACATGTGCTGACATGGCATCCAGGAACTGGTGCAGTACCCTGGATGCTGATGCCTGTGAAATCCCCATCATATCACCAGTTGGTCTCTGGAAGGTACCTGTAGCTAGCATTCTTAGGCCAACACATACCTTGGTATCCACTGGGATGGGTTCACCTCTGTTGATTCTGTGTGTGAGGTGTGGCCGGCACAGCTTAACAATTTGCTGCAGGAGGTCTCTGTCCACCCTATAGCGCTCCACTATCTCTAGCACATGTAGCCCCTGGTAGGTTACTCTGGGTCTGTACACTCTTCTCCGTCTCCTCACTGTGGGTTGCTCAGCAGCATTCACAACATCACCACCCTCAGCACCTTGCACATGTTGGTGTATGATAGCAAGAGCAGCCCCTAACATTTTGTCTGAGTTTAGCGTTTTTAAGTTTTCCCTCTTTGTATACTGCAGTGTTGCAGAGTTCTTTGGAAAAGAACAGGAAAGAATGCTGTTTGCAGAGTTTAAAGTGCTGGGCTGGGCTGGGCTAGCCTGTTACCTGTGTAATTGGCTGATTCTGATATATTTCACCTGACAGCTCTGCTAGTTCTTCTTGGTTAACTTCCTACTACTTTTTTTCCCTTCCTTTTCCCTTTCTGTTTCCGCCCAGGGCAGCGCAGCACAAACAAGAGCACACGCGTGTACATTTGCAAGAAATTTCAGAAATATTCACAGCGTACACCTTTGGTTTCTGGTTTTCAAAAAGGACAACTGTAGACATGCCTCTTGCAATCCTGAAAAACTCAGGGCAAACAGAAGACACTGTGCTCCAATAAGCTTACAGCCTTTCTGACACACCCCCTTATGATGTTACGTGTATTCTACTCTACTACTCACCTACTCCTACACTTACAGTTTTGGGACATGGCTCACATGCTGGGGATAATTGGGATTCACTATCCTTATCCTCATTTGCATAGGATTGCCTACTAATGCATGGTTACATCTCTCACACTGAGCTTCCCCCCCTTAGCAGCCACTACTCAGTGGCCATGTTGTCTTCAGCCTGCCATTCACTTGCATGGCAAGATAAGCCCCCATTTACGCAAATTACATTATGTCCTTCTGGGAACAGGAATATGTTTTTTCTAGTGGGTTTATGACACACATTCAACATTACACTCATTTTCTGGATGATATTTTTATAGTGTGGGAGGGTATTGTTGAGAAAATTGACTTGTTCATTGAATACATAAATAACACTGTCAACTTTTTGAAGTTTACCCATTCTTATAGTAAGGATGAATTGTCCTACTTGGATGTTAATCTAAAAATTGATAGGGTTAAAGGGACATTGACTTCTAATATCTACAGAAAGCCTACTTTTTCGAATTCTTATTTAAATTATTCTAGCTGGCATCCTGAACATCAGAAGAAGGCCATTATTAAAGGCCAAATGGTCAGAGCAGCTAGAATGGTTAGTGATGAATTTGAATTTTTGAAGGAGGTAGAGTTTATTAAGGGTATGTTCATAAAAAGAGGATATCCTGTAGATTTGTGTGGAGTAATAAGTGATGAAGTCATTAGAAAAAAGGCATGATGGTATATATAAGGCCTTACTAACCATGACAACTAGTGGAGAACCAACAGGGATGGAGACTATTGCTACATTCCATGTTAATTCTAAGGAACTTAGTGTAGGTGGGACTGTAAACAGTGGAGAAAACGATGGCTTGAAAACCAATGCAAGTAATGTATCAGAATTGTATTTTATTACCACTTATTCTTTTGACACCCAATATATAATAGACATTGTATGTTTTAACTGGAGGTTGCTTAAGTTAGATAATATGGTTTGGAAAAACTTAGTAATTTTCCCAAATTTGTTTATAGAAAAGGGAAGTCTTTTAAGCAACTCCTGGAAAGGGGTGATTGGGGTGGTAGTGAAGCACTAAATCAGAATAGACCATTTGGTAATTTTAAGTGTGGAAGATGTAGTATGTGTGGCTATATCATGCCCACGCATTCTCAGGTATTTGTGGCCAACATGTTCATTAACATTCATGGGCATTATGATTGTCATACTAAAAATGTAGTTTATGTGGCTAAGTGTTGTCAGTGCCCAGCATTTTATGTGGGAAAAAACGCTGCATTTAGAGACAGGATTAGTGAGCATGTATCGGATATTAGGCACAAGAAAAACACTAATGCTTTGGCCAGGCATATACAACAATATGGTGGGCACCAATTTAAGTTTTGTGTTAAACAGCATATCCAAAAGGATAGTCGAGGGGGTGTCTTAGATATCCACCGTGACATTAGTGAAATGAAGTAGCAGTTAACATTGGATGCCACCGTATTTCCTGGCATTAATGACCAAATTAGTATTGTTCCTATTTTGAAGTTAAGACACCTTTTGGGGTAAATGTTAGTGCTCAAGGTGTTTTATTTGGCACACTTTACCATTTTATTACACATATTTATATTTATTATCATTCATTTTATATGTGTGTATATATATATATATATATATACATATATATATATATATATATGTGTGTTTGATTGTAACTGTATAGTTTTTACATTTACATCATTTAATATGAACTTGCAAGTGTATTTTCTTGTTTCTGTTTTTCTTTTGCATTTATACCTTTAATTGGTTTTAGGGTAGGTTAATTGGGTATGCTTTTATTGGATAATTGATGTAGATTTTATTAACATGAGTGTATTTAAGGTTTGATTTTATCATGTTCTTGGTTTGTTTCTGAAGAAGTCTGGATAAAATAAAAGACGAAACCTAGGCAAAACATTTAGTTGTCTGTGGTATCTGCTGGTATCTGCTGCCTGTGGTTTCTGTTTGGTTTGGTTGCTGCTCTGCCTTTTTTATAAGCACGGCATACACAGGTTAAGCAATTTAGAAGCTGAGTGTAAGACACTGTAACCGGAAGTTAGCAGTGCTTACCTCCATGCAAACCCTCGCAAACACACTTACAACTGCTTTAAAGTGCCATAAGCACTCTGTATCCAATGGCTGGTGTTCTGCCCAGCAACAAAATAAACAACTCCTGCAAGGTTTGAACCCAGGACCCTGTATACCATAGGTAATGTGATTAACCACTAAGCCACTGCAGATATACATAACCTTGATGCTTCCACAAATATAGTATCCAATAATACCAGTCAACATTACAGGACATGTAGATAAATATATAGATGTATGTGTGTGCGTAAATATATCCATAACTAAATAGATATATACCTCTCCCTCTCTGTAGTACATATGTATACATATATATATAAATACCCACATATAGATATATACATATGCAGACTACCATATATATATATATATATATATATATATATATATATATATATATATATATATATATATATATATATATATATATATATATATATATATATATATATATACATATACATATATATATATATATATATATATATATATATATATATATATATATATATATATATATATATATATATATATATATATATATATATATATATGCATATGTGTGTGTCTGTGTGTGTGTGTGTGTGTGTGTGTGTGTGTGTGTGTGTGTGTGTGTGTGTGTGTGTGTGCAGATTACAGATATATATCTATGATATGATACAGCACATAAGAATGACATATGATCACAGGCACCGCCAATGAGGGTAAGGGGCCCAATCAACATACGTGTAACATATACCATTACCCCCCCCCAGCCAGACAGGGAAACATACAAACAAACACACAAACAAAGTAAACAATCCACTGCTCCCCAAACTACAGGCAGGATACAACCAGTGGGGGAAACACTGTGGACCCACTAAGACTAATCTAGAAACATAGACAGGAACGTCCCTTGCGGGACAACCCAAAAATTACTGGGTAATTTGAGTCTCATCTGTACAATGACCCATCAAGGCAGGGCATATATGTACTCAGACTACAAGGCTGGGAAGGCCTGATGACCCATGGGTCGAGACAACGTACGAGATGGGTCCCGAGAAGCGGAGAGTGGGCAGTGTGTAGTGATGTGGTTAGACCCGACCTGCACCCAGAGTAAGGATGAGTGCTGTAGAGGAGGGGCGGGGGGAACTATGGGTATGAAATTATGGGTCGAGGCATGCCGGTGTTGGCTGGAGTGGTTCTAATCAGACTGCCTCATGGATGTCAGCAACAGTGTGAATTCGGCAGAGCTGTTGCCTAACTAGCAGCCATTCCCGGTATGAGTCCCACTGCAGCAGTCTATTTTACATGGCAAAGTAAGGTATAACCAGATGTGTTGTTGCAAAACACACTAAATAACACCAAAGAACACATGGTCGTAACACCCCACTGTAGGCATGTAAGCCAATCTAATTGGCATCACAACTTATTATTATTGTCCTCACCCCCACCCAGGGGTGTGAGTGTCCAAATCTACCTCCAAATTTAGTGTATATGCACAGCTGTTGCTATAGAAGAAATGACCAGCTGTGGACCTTCTCTTCAGCCTTCCTGCACATCCCTGGCTATTTCCCCTACTATCTTTCCCTCTTTGTGCCCCTTTAACACCACTTACCTATCAACCCCTTTTTCGTTTCTATTAATGTTTAAAGTTACAAGTAGGTGACACCCTCTTCCCCAACTATATTAACAGAATCTGGAACTCCCTACCCACATGTATTACCTCAGTTGTCCCAAAGGACACATGTAAATAAAACTTGAAGGAACACCTCAAGCACACTTAGATCAGGACATGCTCACCAACTGGCTAAATCACTCCCCATCTTAGACTCTATACCCCTACATCAACTAGTGAAACCGACACCGCTTGTCCTGCTTCGCATACAAATCCCAGCATCCTTCAAACCTTCCATATTTCTCCCCTACCAATTATTCCCACAGCCTACTATACAGTTACAATGTCTCCCCCTCTACCTACCTACCTATTCCTTCACTATTCTCTTCTACTCTACCACACAGGTATGGAGTAACTAAACCTAACCCGAATACCTGAGTGTAACCTATCCAGGTATGGAATAACTAAACCTAACCCGAATACCTGAGTGTAACCTATCCAGGTATGGAATAACTAAACCTAACCTGAATACCTGAGTGTAACCTATCCAGGTATGGCATAACTAAACCTAACCCGAATACCTGAGTGTAACCTATCCAGGTATGGAATAACTAAACCTAACCCGAATACCTGAGTGTAACCTATCCAGGTATGGAATAACTAAACCTAACCCGAATACCTGAGTGTAACCTATCCAGGTATGGAATAACTAAACCTAACCCGAATACCTGAGTGTAACCTATCCAGGTATGGAATAACTAAACCTAACCCGAATACCTGAGTGTAACCTATCCAGGTATGGAATAACCAAACCTAACCCGAATACCTGAGTGTAACCTATCCAGGTATGGAGTAACTAAACCTAACCCAAATACCTGAGTGTAACCTATCCAGGTATGGAGTAACTAAACCTAACCCGAATACCTGAGTGTAACCTATCCAGGTATGGCATAACTAAACCTAACCCGAACACCTGAGTGTAACCTATCCAGGTATGGAATAACTAAACCTAACCCGAATACCTGAGTGTAACCTATCCAGGTATGGAATAACTAAACCTAACCCAAATACCTGAGTGTAACCTATCCAGGCATGGAATAACTAAACCTAACCCGAATACCTGAGTGTAACCTATCCAGGTATGGAATAACTAAACCTAACCCGAATACCTGAGTGTAACCTATCCAGGTATGGAATAACTAAACCTAACCCGAATACCTGAGTGTAACCTATCCAGGTATGGAATAACTAAATCTTAACCCGAATACCTCAGTGTAACCTATCCAGGTATGGAATAACTAAACCTAACCCGAATACCTGAGTGTAACCTATCCAGGCATGGAATAACTAAACCTAACCCAAATACCTGAGTGTAACCTATCCAGGTATGGAATAACTAAACCTAACCCGAATACCTGAGTGTAACCTATCCAGAACTGTTAAACTGGAATCCAACTTCACCTTAAACTGACCTTTGTCAACAGTCATACCTGACATGTAAACCTGACCTAAGCATGAATAATACCGACATGTTAACGTAAACTAAGAATGAAGAATATGTTACTTAGCTATGTTAAGTCTGTTACTCTCTATAAATGTGAACACCTCTGTATTAATTGTAATGAGTAGCTGGTGTTTACTGTGGAGCTCTACTGCTCGGGCAACTGCTGAAAATGGCCAAGCATCCAATCGGATTGTCCCAGTCAACAAATGTAAAATAAATACATAAAGTATCACAGGGGTAAGTGGGTTTAAACCTGTTTGGGAGGCGGTAAGCAATGCCCACACTGGTTAAGCAATGTAGAAGCTAACTCAGTATAAGACACCATAACCGGAGGTCAGCAATGCTGACCCTTGCACAAACCAGCGCACCCCCAGACCCTGCACATAATAGTCAAAGTGAGTTACCACTAAGCCATGGCAGATACACATCCAGCTGCACAAGCATATAATCCAGCACAGTCATTCAACAGTATAGGAAATGTATGTAAGTATGTAGATTAATACCAGCAAACATATGTAAATTGCTCAATCACAGTATTTCAAGCAGTCTATGTGTATCAAAGAACAGTGCCTGTCCAATCATACTGTGGAAACAGTAGTCTTGCATATACTGAAGAGAATAATAAAAAATGGTGCACGCCATGGGGCATGTGGGAGTGCTTCATGTACAGAATGTCACACCTGGGCCATCGGTTCTGTGGAACCAGGAGATGAGGCTGGCTAGGTGTGCGAGCAAACCGCTGCTTCTCAAACCGCTGGCAGGATGCTACCTGTGGGAGAAACAGTGTAGACCAGCTAAGTCTAATCTTGACACAACAACAGGACTGTCCCTGGTGGGACGAACCACAAATTGTGAGTAACATTGATATCTGCACCAGTATCAGAGTACCGTCATGGCAAGGCTCATACATACGTGGACTAAATGGATGAAGAGCCTGCAGAAGTTTGGGTCGAGACAGTATACTGGAGGAGTACCGAGACGTGCAAAGAGGGCAATGTGTGAAGGTGTGGTATGGCTGGGCTAGCAATTGGAGAATGGATGGATGCTGTGTACATGGAGCTCAGGGGCCAGGGGAAGGAACCATGAGTAGGACATTATGGTAGAAATATGCAAATGAAGCAGAAAAGCCATAGTGTAGTGGGCAGAGCATTCGCCCAATGAGCAGGCATTCATGGTTAAAGTCCCTCTATAGCACAGTTTATTTTACATGGCAAAGCACGTTATAACCAATAGTTTTGTTTGAAAACCCACTAAATAGCATACTGGAGTACCACAAGAAATACACCTGTGAAGTATCAGTGTCAGACTGACTAAGGCACTAGTAAGCAGGTGTAAGCACAAATAAGCAATAGTAAGCATATGTACGCACTAGTAAGCTGGCTTAAGGCCTTACAACTGCTTTAAAGTGCCTTAATCACTCTGTATCCAATGGGTCTTTGTCAGCCCAATGTGTGTGTGTGTATGTGCGAGGGAGTGTGGAATGTTTGCATGTGAGTAATGCATTGCTTGACTGTTAGTGTGATCTCGGACTTGGTATATATAAGTAGGGGGATGTGGGGGGTGCAGGGGGGCTTGCCCCCCTGGGTAGATATAGTGTAGGATTGTGTAGTTTGTGTGTTGTGGGTTGAATGGTGTGTGTGTTGTGTGGTGTATAGTTTGTGAATGTTCGGGATTTTAGTTTTTCGTATTTGTGTTTTTCGGGATTGTGGTCTGTTCGACTTTATAGTTTTGAGATACTGAAGTTCGAGCTTTCAGTATTTTGAGATTATAAAGGGGAACCATATATATATATATATATATATATATATATATATATATATATATATATATATATATATATATATATATATATATATGTATATGTACATATGTAATATAGAGAGGGAGCGGTATATATCTATTTAGTTATACATATATGGACACACACACATACATCTACATATATCAATATGTTTCCCATACTGATGAATGGTATTGCTGGATGCTATGTATGTGAAAACATGAGTGTTATGTATATCTGTAATAGCCTACTGGTAAATCACATTGACTATGGTGTGCAGGCTCGTGGGTTCAACCCTTGCAGAGGCTGTTTATTTTGTTGCTGAGCAAAACAAGGGCGGTCGGATACAGGGTGATTAAGGCAGTTGTAAGCGGGTTTGTGTGAGGGTAAGCAATGCTACCTGCCAGTAAAATCCATTTACACCAGGTTAACCTAAAAATTGCTTACTTTGTGTATGCAGTGCTTACCGTCTTGCAAACCTGCACAAAACCGCTTACTAACCCTTAAAATTGCTTACTCCCACTTACCCCCACACTAATTTCCATTAAAGAAAAGTAAAAAGGGTTGATAGGATAGTGGTGAAAAAGGGGCACAAACAGGGAAAGACAGTAGGGAAAATAACTAGGGATGTGCAGGAAGGGTGTAGGGAAGGTCCATAGCTGCCCATTTTTCTACAGCAACAGCTGTGCATATGCACTGAGGTTGGAGGCAGGTTTGGACACTCAATCCCTGAGACAGGGGTGAGGACAACAATAATATGTTATGATGCCAATTATACCACATTACATGTACCCAGTGGACACGTGTGCAGAATGGACAGCTATGTATGGGGCTTAGGGCTCACATTTGAGTGAGTGAAAGCACTTAATGTTCTTTGTCATAATAAATGAATTTGCCATCTTTACCACTGACTGTGGTGAGTTCATTTTGAGTTTTAATCACTTCTTCCAAGGACGAAGGCTGTGATTTTGGATTGCGGAAGTGTTCTGGGTGAGCGGAGGTTGGTGTTCTTTTACCTTTGTATTGTTCTTCTTTATACTTACCATGTCTGGGTATAGAGCCCCTACCTAATCAGTTTATTACAGTACAGCATTGCTCAGTTAGAGCACACACCACAGAGATTACTGGGATCCTGTTTCACCAAAGGTGTATTTCACACAGAATGACATCAGCAGGCTTGTCAAAGAAGGGAAATGACAGGTGTACTGACTGTCCACAAAAGCATTGGGCCCTACACATAGACTCACAGATGCCATGAGTGGGATTAGAACACCTACCTACTACAGCACATTAGGGCATTATGCAGTTACAGAACACACCACAGAGATTACTGAGATACTCCTTCATCAAAGGTGTATTTCACAGGGAATGACATTAGCGGGTTTGTCAAAGAAGGGCAATGACTGTCCACAAAGCATTGGGCTTTACACATACGCACACACACAGACTCTCAGTTGCCATGAATGAGATTAGATCATCTACCTAACTACTACAGCACATTAGAGCATTATGCAGTTATGGAACACACCACAGAGATTACTGGGATATTCATTTACCAAAGATGTATTTCACAGGGAATTACATCAGCAGGCTTGTCAAAGAAGGGCAATGACAGGTGTACTGATGGTCCACAAAAGCATTGGGCCCTACACATATGCACAGACACACACACAGACTCATAGTTGCCATGAATGGGATTACAACATCTACCTAACTACTACAGCACATTAGAGCATTACACAGTTACAGAATGCGCCATGGAGATTACTGGGGCACTCCTTCACCAAAGGTATATTTCACAGGGAATGACATCAGCAGGCTTGTCAAAGAAAGGCAATGAAAGTTGTACTGACTGGAAGGCTACCAGGGGCAATTGTGTACAGTGATGGACATTTGCACATCATATGTTTTTGCAAAACGGGAGTGTGCTGTGTGGGACAGGCCTCATGAGAGGGGAACTGTCTTGTCACTGTCTGTCACTCCCTTCCCACATCTATTATGTGTATGTCTGAGCTGTTATAGTGTGCTGTCCTTGGATATATGTGCATATTTTCATTTGTTGTGTGCAGAGCGTGACTGGTGTGTAATGTGGAGTGTTTGCACAGACATCTGTGACTGACTGCTGTGTATAGTCCACAGTTGTTTCCAGACAGGGGCTTCATTTCTCTAAGTGTGTGAGCATGCCCAGTATGACCCTTATGTAAATCATTTTCTGACATGGTCTTCACTTCTCTAAATGTGTGAACATGCCCAGTATGAGTGTCTGTATTGCATGTGTGACTCCATTCCAGGTAGGCTGTACTCCAGTGCAGGTATTTGTGCTCTACACCTACAGCTAGTAACCTGCTTCTGTAGGATATCTGTAGATTGGTTGACAATGTGGGTCGACATTGGGCAAAGGCTAATGAGATTGTTGCTAATGGTGTCTGTGGTGCTTCTGCTACATGGATTTGGTGTTGGCAGGGATACTCAGTGATATGTGGTGTTTTACCCTCGGATATTTTCTGTCATCAACTACTGACAGGTATACATCTTTGCTGGCAGTAGATTCCTGGGGATTACAAGTTGAATGCAGCTTTCTCCAGTACTGTGGTGTGCAACCTACATATTCTTGCACACTCATGTCATTCTGGCATGGAAAGTGCAGACACTTGCTGATGGGTCTGTGTATATGGTCCAAAACCTTGGTGCTGTTGTGGCTGTGGGTCCCATACCTGTACAATTATCACTATGACAGGATGGCCATATCATGCTGTGGCCATACCTCCCAGGTATTCAGACACATTGAGGTTATCCAGAGGCAAGGCTCATTGTTCTGTTCATTAACCCTTCACAATTTGGTTTGCAAGCAGGTTTGTGGCCACCCATCCCAGTATTTACAGCCATGATAAGTATGTGCACATATCAGGGTTTCACCCTTCACATACACCATGGTGGCCATGCTATCCCCCCCTCTGTTAACATGTCCTCTTCCTACCATTATGCACATGATATCTGATAGGTATGCCTATAGTTACCACTCCATCCCAGCAGTATGTACAGGTTGGTCCACAGTTCATGCATTGGAACATGCTGGACATACTACTGGGATTTATCAACATGTCCTTGCATTTCTGTTCTGTGGACTGTGCTTTGTCATTATGTGGGAGTCCATGGGGTAACATTCAGTGGTGGTATGGGTGTGACACAGACCTATGACAGAGGACAGTGGGGCATTGGGTACTGATGCAGGCTATCTATAGCAGGCCAGTGCATTCTGTCAGTTGTATAGACTCAGGCTACAAGGCAATGTATTCTCCTGGGTTGACAGGATAAGTGTGCAAGTCGGTGATGGCAATTGTTTTTGTCCTTATCTATCCATTGGTGTGGATGCTGGCAGGGTGCATCTTACAGCTATAGACACAACTGCATGGGACAACTCTTCAGCATGCTGCATTCAATGATTATTCACATAGTAATGTGGGGATCATATTGTACTTATTCACAGCAGCAGGGAGGTAGCCTGTGTGTTACCTGAGGCTGATGTTGGGCCAGATTGGCTGCATGTGTGCTAGGGTAGCTACATGCAACTGCCTTACAGGTATACATGGCCGTTTTCCCTGCTAGTGGCTAGTGGATGGACACCAGCAGCTTCTACATACATCATGCCTCTGCCTTTTGTGGTTTGCCAGTGTTTGCCAACAGTACATCTTATGTACTTAAACTTATACAACCAACTGATGTGCTGTGAATCTGTATGTATAAACGGAGGGTGTCTCCATTTCACTGTGAAATTTTAAACAGTCTGTCTGTATGGTACTTCCACCTGTGTACTGTGTGTATGTCTGGGTCAACACTCATGCCATATCCATCTTCCAGATGGTGACAGTTGTAATATCTGTACAAATCATATGGTCTACTGCTGCAACATGTCTTGCTGGATACCGGTCTGTTTGGCACTGCAGTTGTGTAGACTTGGCCCAGTCATCAGCAGTACTGACCATTGGACACCGTTCACACCATCCATGGCTATTTGCTGAACAGTTTCACACAGCATACCACTCAGAACTACCTGACTCACAGAGCTCTGCCTATTATAGACATGTGACTATCCATCTTGCTGATTTGACCAGCGCAGGTACTCGGTGCTCACTGTTATTACTCCCACACATGGCAGGTAATACATTTCTACAGAGGGTTGGTGGGGGCAACATCACAACTGTGGACATGTTCTACAACCACCTGATATGTCAGGTACTCTGTTGGCTTCCACACAACAACCTGACACTCAGATCTCTGCATATTGTACACATGCAACATTCCATCGTTATAATTGGAGTTCAGGTACTCTGTGCTCTGCGGCTGTGATACCCACACATAGATGCTACTGCTATACTACATAGGGTTGGGCACACCTGACAATTATAGACATTTCTGCTATACCCACCTGCTATTTCAGGTACCTGTTGGCCTCCACACATCAACCTGACACTCCGAGCTCTGCATATTGTACATATGAAGCAATCCATCCTTCTTCTTTGGCTAGCACAGGTACTCTGTACTCACTGTTATTACTCCTACACATGGATGCTAATACATTTCTACATAGGGTTTGGGGGGCACACCTGCCAACTGTGGACATTTGCTTAGACCACATTGGTAGTTCTGGTAGTTTGTTGGCTTCCTTTTAAATTTGTATTCTGACCTATCCTGTAGACTACAGGCATATCAGTGTAGTACAGTTTATAGGTTTTATTGACCTACATTGCCATTTCAGACTTCCTACCCTTCATGAATGACATCCCACTTCCCGACCTGTTATACTCAGCTGGAGGGGGGGGGTTGATCTCCATTACCATACCTTGAGGACTTTAGCACAGCCTTTCCTTGTATTCATCTACACCTGTCCTGCTGGCTGGATGGAACAGTTGTTGGGAATGTGAACCTCCATGACATGCATGTGTGTGCCCTATGGACACACATTTGGGCCAGCACATGTCCTGCGGTGGGTTTTTCACCTTGTCTGTTACTGCTTGTTGCTTTGTTGACACCAGTATTTGTTATGGTTTCATGCTGCCCATATAACTGTCCACTATCTGCTGCCATCCTATTCAGCCACCCAATTCCCTTCCTTGCATGTTCACATCCATACCATTGATACAACTAGCAGACCATACTACTGCATTCAGTGATTGATAGGAAGAGTGACTTACATGGTGGCTGTGCCAGTATTGAGGATGGTGCTGGAGGGCTGTCTATGTCAGATGCACACAGTACACTCCCTATACATGGTAAAGCAAAGGTAGTGTCATTTTTGGCATCCCTTTTACTGTATGTGTGAGTTAGATAGAGTTTCCATTCCCTGGGTTCCTACTGTGCCAGTGTGTGTGCTATTCGTTGCCTCTTTGCCAAAGCCAAGGCATACTGTGCATGCCTCCTTCTGCCTACAGGTGCAGGCTCAAATTGTTCCTCCTCCGAGTCACTATGGGCTGGTCTTGGCAATGGTGGGGTGCTGTGTGGCCCTGCCCCATGCTGTTCCTGCTGCAGCTGCTTCCGCAGGATCATTTGTGTAGCATGGCACATACCATGAAAATTTGGGTACATGTAGCTGGAGAGTACTTCCAGGCTCCACTGGATGTGTCCAGATACCAGAACCATGACTTGAGCATCCCAAACACATGCTTTGTTATGATTCTTGTTTGTGCGTGTGCCTCATTATAGAGCTCTTGTTTGGGTGTGTGTGCATTTCTGATGGGTATCATCAGCCACGGCTCCAGTGGGTAGCCAGCATCCCCCACTAGGTGGCCGTATGGGATGTCCCCACTGGCAAATCTCTGGTACAGCTGTGTCAGATGCCAGATGTGGGAATCATGAGCTTCCAGGGCTTCCAGCACACACATTCATTATAATGCCCTGGGCATCGTGCATGACCTGGCAGTTGATGGAGGGGAAGCCCTTGCGTTTATGTAGACCCTGCCCTGCTCATGGGGTGGTGCTTTTATGTGTATGTGCACGAAGTCTATAGCACCCACTACTTCAGGGTATTCTTCTATTTGTTAGAAGAGATGCATATTGCTGGTCAACGCCTCACAGGTGTTGAGGAAATATATGTGCTCACTGGCATGTGCTGACATGGCATCCAGGAACTGGTGGAGTACCCTGGATGCTGATGCCTGTGAGATCCCCATGATATCCCCAGTTGGCCTTTGGAAGGTACCCATGGCTAGTATTCTTAAGCCTACACATACCTTCTTTTCCACTGGTATGGGTTCCCCTCTGTTGGTTCTTTGTCTGAGGTGTGGCCATCGCAGCTCAACGATATGCTGTAGGAGGTCCCTGTCTACCCTATAGTGCTCCACTATCTCCAGCTCATGTAGCCCCTGGTAGGTTTCCCTGGGTCTGTACACTCTTCTCTTCCTCCTCACTGTGTGTTGGTTAACAGCATTGACATCATCACCACCCTCAGCCTCTTGCACATGTTGGTTTATAGTAGCAAAAGCAGGCCCTAACATTTCTTGTCTTGCTTTCGTTTTGTAAAATTTCCCCATTCGTATACACCGGTGGTGCAGAGTTTTCAGGAAAAAAACAAGGGGGAAAGGTGTTTGCATAGTTTATAGTGTTGTGTTGGGCTGGGCTGGTCTGCTGCCTGTGTAATTGGCTGATTCTGATACATTTCACCTGCCAGCTAAGCCAGTTCTCCTTGATTACCTTCCTACTGCTGATATTCCTTTCCACTGCCTCCCTGTTTAAGCCCGTGTGTGCGCCGCACAAACAGAGTGCTCATATGTGCACACTGCTGCTTTCCTGGTTTAACTTCTTTGTTCTTCCTGTAAAACCTGGTACACAGCATGCACACCCGCTTACACTTTATAAAGAGTGATAGTCAGGTTTAGACACACCCCCTAGCTTAGCTGTGCTAAACTAGGAGCAAACCCAAGCCACAGGCCTCCAATCCGCTTACAGGATGCCTCACCCCCCATGATGTCACCTACCTCCTACTCTTGCACCCAGCTATTCATGCTCTTACATTGTTGGGACCTGCCTCACATGCTGGGGAAAACTGGGATTCACTATCCTTCCCCTCCTTTGCATAGGATTGTCTGCTAATGCATAGTTACATATCTCACACTGAGCCTCCCCCCTTAGCAACCACTACTCTCTGGCCAGGTTGTCTTTTGCATGCCATTGACTTGCATGGCAAAATACTGATTTTAGTTAGAATGTCTATTTTAGGTTTATTTTCTTATTTCCCCCCGATCCCGTTTGCATGCCACTCCCCTATGCTTAAACAGCTGAGAGCGTCAAAAAAAAATAAAAGTTGATTTTATTTTTTGTTTGCAATGCCAATGGCCTTATACTTGACCATTGGCATGCTTCTTCAATGATATGCAGCCTATATTTGGAGCTGTCATAGCTCCATTTTGGATTTTGCAGGAATGAACTAGGTTACTATCTGCAGATAGCACTAGTCTTGCACATACTGTTGCAAGCTTCCTGGATTGCAAAATCACCTCATTTGGATTTCACATGCAAATGGGGTGATTTGCATACCAAGGCTTAGTCCGTTTAGGATTAGTGCAGGAGTGCTCGTGCACGCCCCCGCAGGCTGATCCTGGATCGCACGGCAGACATATTGCCTGTGTGACCTCCTGCACCAATCTTGCACTCCGTACAAGCTTTTGTGAATCCAGGGGCTTGTCTTTGTATCCCAAAACATTCTACCTCATTGATTGTTTTTGGTTGACAAGCATCTGTTGGGGGAGTGATTGCTTTCCACTGAAGTACCTGATTGGTGGAGCTTGTTCTCTTCTCCTACACTATCTCCATTCCAATCTGCCTCCACATAATCTACACTTAAGCTAAGCCAATCTCCCACCCACCACATTACCACCAATCATGAAACAGCTTACAATCTATACCACTAACCAATTCCTACCTTTCTTCTTACCTATTTCTTCTACATTGTAATTTGACAACCCTTCCCACTTTACCCAGTCCAAAGCCAGTCAAATCCTATCCATCCCTCTATTACTATCCTGTTTACTACATTTTCACTAACTGAACACTTGCATGATAATTAGCATGCTATTACAAGTGTGACAGTTTACTTCCTTCCTCTTTCTAGCACACATAACCAACTATCATGTACCTCTCAACACCCTCTTATGCCCAATCCTCAGTCCATTACTCTTACTTGCAATTACGCCCATATTTCATGCCATGTAGCCCGCAACCTTTCCAACTTCTTACATCCATCTTTACAAGCAAAAGTATTTAAATGTAAATAATACAACCCACAAAATAGCCAGAAGGAACAAATTTAAAATCAGGTGCCATTGTATAATCCAGCTATCCCTACCCAGTCTGCAAATAAGTGGTGACATTAACCCCAACCCAGGTCCAACCACAACAGCTTCTACCATAATGGGCTACACAGCCATTAGTAATGTAATACCTCACTCCTGCAACTTGGGTAAAACAAGTCTAAAATTTATAAACATTAACCTTAGAAGCATGTGCAACAAAGTAACTGAACTTAATGTTTTGTTATCGCATTGCAGACATGACATCCTAACTATCACAGAAACATGGTTAAAACCTGAAGTCAAAAACAGTGAAATCCTCACACCAGGATATAGTATTCTCTGAGAAAACTGTATATCCAAAAAAAAAAATAAGGTGAGGGTAGATATTACATACCCAAAACACCTGAACATATCCCTTTATCAGAAAAGAACATGCCTCATTCAAAAATGCAGATTCCTATTGTCTTACTCAAACTAAACTCTTATAGGAATAGCTGTATAATAGCCTTATATATTCCCTCTTGCAATAACATCATCACAGCAGAGGCAATACTATCCTGGACATCTACCAGTATACCCCAAGAAGCCATCATCCTTGGGGACCTTAAAATAGACTGGGCCTAAATTATATCCTATACCCACACTACCAGTATTAACCTGTATGGTTTCACTCAGCTCATCAATACATCATCAAGATATAAAAAGCCCACCTCTAAGGCCTCTACTTTAGACTTATTTTCTCAATGAAACCCAGTAAAATCTATAACTAATGTTCACTGTCTGACAATCTAAGTAACCAGCTGCCCAGTTTTGCAAATAGGCTTGTATGCAGTCCAGGAAAACATCACATATACTATAATGTGTGTAACCTATCCAATTTTAATGTAGACACTTTCATCTCCACTTTCAAGCAATAGTACTGGAATATGTTAAAAAAATCTTCCTTTAGACAAAGATATTCTTAAATTTAACAAAACTTTACCAATATACTGAATGAACATGCTCACATCAGAAGAGAAAGAGTTAAACTTAATCCAGCAGCATTGTTATCATAAAACAGTAGACAAATAATGGTGTTTAAAGACAAGGCCTGGAAAGCATGGTGCACCAACAAATCCCAGGAAAATCCTCCACATTAGAGACAGATAAGAAATAAAACCAAATACACTTACAGTATAAGGCATGGCAAAAAACCCACCAGTACCTTAACTTACAGCAGGCACACCAAAATTATCCTAAAAAATTCTGGTTATTGTTCCAAAATCTACTAAATCTAGGCCAAAGTCAACAACCCACTCTCTCCCCTAACAACTTTAACAAATACTTCCTTCATGCTGTAGCCTTACTTATTGATGACAACCTCAACATCAAACTAACCCACCTTCTCCCACAAAACCCCATGGAAGCCCACTTATCACTCAGATCTGCGTCTATGTCCACTATAAGGAAATATCTCCTAATACTTAAAACTACAAACTCTGCTGCAGACAGCCTTCATCCTGAATTTCTAAAAACTGCAGCTGAAACTCTGTCATATCCAGTATCTATACTAATAAACAGATCCTTTTCTGGAATCCCATGTCCCAGACATTTGGAAGAAGGCATACATAGTTCCTCTTCATAAAGGAGGACCCTCTACTGATTACTCCAACTTCAAACCAATTGCCATTCTGTCTGCATTGTCTAAAATATTAGAAAAGTGTATCCATTCCCATCTATTTAAGTAGCTGACCATAAACAATCTTCTATCTCTCACACACAATGTGGATTTCATTCCAATCATAGCACCACTAGTGTCTTACTTCACTTTGCTGATATCATTAATAAAAACAGTATCTGCCTTATTCCTAGACTTGTCCAAAGCATTCAACACCATCTCTGATCATAAATTATTACTAATCTCTTCTCCAAAGGACTCTCATCCCCCTCCACCTTCACCCATGAACTATGAACCAGTAACCTATGCACTTCCCTCTACTGGTTTAATAGCTACCTAACAGGTAGATTCCAAGTCGTGAAATAACAGCAGTAATACTCATCATTACTATCCATTACTGCAGGTGCACCATAAGGTTCCATACTTGGACCCTTCCTGTTTAACATTTTTATAAATGATCGACACACTGCTACCAAGCATGCCACTCTTGTACAATATGCATATGCCTCTGCACTCATCTATATAGTCTCTAGCCTACAAAAACTTCAAGAAATTACTCAAATATCCTTTACATCCATAGAGTCCTGGCTAGAAAACTCACAACTTCTATTCCACCCTCCCAAAAAAATACTACTTTTCATCCTTAAATCATTCTCCCAAAGCAAAACTCTTGTCAAAATCACTTCATTAAATAACACCCTGATTGAACAGGTCCCTAACACCAAACTCTTAGGAGCCACAATTGATGACAACTTGAAATTTGACCTGCACCTCTAAACTGTTATTAGAAAACACCAAAAGCTCAGCCTCTTATATAGAATTAAACTATACCTAACAGACAGAAATGCAGAAGCCATAGCTAAACCCTGCCTCCTACCTACTCTACTGTATGTGGACAGTGTAGTGGTGCAGTGGTTAATATTGTCACCTCACAGCAATAGGTTCTCCGGTTCGATTCTTGGCTGAGTTGCCTTTTGTGTGGAGTCTGCATGTCCTCCCTGCATTCATGTGGGTTTCCTCTGGGTGGTCCAGTTATGTCCCACTTTCCAAAGACATGAGTCTGAAGTGTGTCTCCCTGGGCTTCTGCTGAAAATAGGTTCTGTCCTAGTTGGACTTTCCCAGTCAACAAATGTTAAATAAATAAATAAGTGCCTCCTCTCCACAGAAACAAAGCTGGAACAATGCTACAATAAAATACCTCACTTTGCTGTAAATTGGCCCTTTAGTACTCATCACTGTTCTCCTCATGAGCAACTAAACTGAAGTGAACTCACACATGACCTCCACTATAATCAGCTACTATAAGCTCATACTGTAATATACTACACTGATAAAGTAACCAACGACAACTCTGCTTGAGTAGAGAAGTTTACCTTTGTTATAAAAGTCTGGTTAAGTGCTTTCATACTGTATTGTTTATGGACTTCTTCAGAATAATAAACAATCCTAAATTACAAGCTTTTAAAATTTATTGGGAGAACTTTAACAACCACCCAGCATTTATATACAAAATCAGAAGTAACATTAAGACAATTTTAGAGAAACCAATCAAGATCAACTATCACGGATCATGTAAGGCCAAGAAATGTGGGTGTTGTAATCTATGTCCATATATTGATACAAATGATGGGGTGAGTTTTTTGACAGGTTAAATAGGTGGATGAGTAAAGGTAGATTTGGTTGCTATACTGACAAGGTTGTATATTTAACAAGATGTAATTCCTGTCTGGCATTCTATATAGGGAAAGCAGAGAATGCCTTAAACAGAAGAATTTATCCACACGACTACAGTATAAAGAAAATGGATAGTAAATATGCTCCTGCTAGGCATGCTATGTTATGCAACAATTTTACCAAATTAAGTTTTGTATTTTGGAGAAGATAGATGCATCATGTTATGGGGAAGACTGACAAAACCACCTACTATACAGAGAAATGATTTGGCAGATCTGTATGGATGCCTCTAATTTACCAGATCTCAATAAAACAATTTATTTTACTAGTGAATTAAAACATCATGCTTTGAAAATATGATTTTCCTATGCTAAATTTTGGTGTAAGCTTCTGTTTTTTATTGATGAAGATTTTATTTAGTGTTATATTGTATATTTACTTCACTTATTTATTCACAGTTGTCAATTATTTAGTGTTTTTAAGTGGAGAGGTTTGTATGCCTTTAAATACTTTGGTAGGGTTTTAAGCACTGTATCAACTGAAGTGCATGGAAGGGGTGTTTCACAATGGATTTTAAAAGCTTGTTGTTTAGGATTATTTTTTACAGTTCTAATGAAGTCCATAAACAATACAGGATGAAACTGCTTAACCAAACTTTTGTAGTAAAGATAAACTTCTGTACCCAAGCAGACTGGTCATTGGTTACTTTATTTTTCACTTTTGATATGACTAAGTGGGAGCTTTTTGGACTTTTTGTTTTTATTTGTGGATTATCTGTGATGAACTGCTTCCACTATGTCAGCACATGGGTCCAAGGAGTTATTATTCAGTGACTCCCCCAACTTGAATTTAGCTTAACTCGAGGACAATTTGATTTTGCTATTACAACAGCTAACTCAAACTATAGCTCAGAACACTGGCATTGGTTTTCACAATATGGCTGATGAAGATGATCAGCAGGTGAGAAACAATCCAGCTCCTGACATGGTTAATGGAAGAGACAGCAATTTGTGAGTTCGAAATGAGATGAACTCACAGATTGGACTGAGGTAGCCAATGTTATGAGAAGGCTAGATAAATTTAATTACACAGGGGATGACAATTATATAAGAGGGCCCAGTGGTGATTTTTTCAACCATGGAGCAAGAAATTGCTCAATTGGATAGGATTGTGTTTAAGTTTAAAACTTTGCAGATTGATAATTACTTTCTGGATGAGAGTCTGAGACACCAGCATGTTCCAAAGGGTTTACGTCTTTGGAAATTTCCTGATGGGGTTGAAAAACATTCACCTTATCATCTTGAGTTGCTTGAATTATTTGATAAATTGGGTGTAAAACTTACTTGTTTGATTATCAAGGAAAATGAACATCATATGTGAATTTTAAAGGATGAAATTTCCAATTAAGTGTCTTTCATGATGGCATACCAGAACTTCTTGCAGCATAAAGCCATCTTTAACAAAGTGTTTCATCAGGTGGAATCAAAGATGGTTGGTATTAAATGTAGAAAAGCCAAGAAGTTACAACAGGATGACACCAAGTATCGCAACAAAACAGCTTATCCTAGGTTATGTCAAACAGGTCATGTTGCTAATTTTCCCAGCCAGGACAACATGGAGGAACCTGAAAGAAACAATGACATCTTGGAATGATAGACCAACCAATGGTGAGGCAGTCAGAAAGATTGGCAAACAACACTGTGAATGTTCGGAATAAGTTACAACTCAGGGCAGAAAGTGAAGGGCAGGAATTGGAGGTGGAAGAACCCATGGACCAACAATACAAGGACATGGTAAATGATGAGAAACTCTTAGATACCAATTTGGAAGTTCCTTTATGAGGTAATGTTTCTGTCAATTTTTTTTTAAGAATTACAACATTTTTAACTTTACAGATATTAATATTGGCCCAGAGAACCATGAGTTATTTATAAAAGGTTTCAGTTTTATCCCTTTGAGGTGGGCCAATCTCAAACAGACAGTCTTAGACTTAAAATTGTTTACACAAAACTCAATTTGCATATATTTCAGGGGATAACACAATGACACAGTTTTCAGATATCAAGCTTAAATGAAAATCTCTGTTTAATCCTCCTATGTATCCAGTGATCAACATTTTTGAAAAAAAAAGATGTGAAAGAGAGTCAAGGGAGTTCCTAAATAACAGCAGGAAGAAAAGGTTTTTGTAATTTATCTAGGGAAGAATAAGCAATTATATATAATATTACATCTAATGATCATATTAGATGCATGAAACTGGACAAGGATGGTGGAATGGTGCTCATGGGCACAATATATAACATAAGTAGGATAACATTGTTGTTTACAGATGAAAACTATGTCAAACAGTATCCTTAAATGAAATTAACACTGCATATAATGGTATTAACATGTTTTTTGGACGAGTTACAGATTTTTGACAATATTTCCCCTGATTTATTCTGGTTTGTGAAAGTTCACTGTCCTATCATACCTAAAATTTTTGGTATTCCAAAAATGTTTTCCAACATTAATAATGCCACTTTGACCAGTTGTGTCTGCAAGATGATCAATCACCGAGCCATTTGCCAAATTTAGTGACTGCTAACTCAAAAGTTTATTCAAGGATAGTGTTCATATCCTCAAGGATTCACGGGACTTTGAAGACAAACTAAGAAATATCAGTTTTACTGAGAACAGTCCATTTGTTAGTTACAATTGATATTATGAATTTATTTACGTTCATCCCACATGAATGTGGTCTGGTCTGGTTTGAAGAAATATTAATAAATTTTGAATGACTGGCAGCCAACAAAGTCAAATTAATTTGTGATTTTATGGATGTGGTGTTGAAAAACAACTTAATTTTTTTTTATGGTGAATATTTTAAACAACTACAAGATGTTGCTATGGGGGCCACTTGTACCTCCACTTTTTCTAATGCTGTTTTGTTTAGGTAGGAAAATGAGGTTGTTTTTAAAATAGATTTTTGAGAGGTGTCAGGGTTAGTTTCGTTTCCTGGATGATATTTTTGTGATCGGGGCAGGAGACTCAAATCTGTTGTTGAATTTTATTAATCAACTTAAATTGGCCACTATGTTTTTAAAATTTGCAGACAGTTTTAGTAGTCAGAAAATTATTTTTTTTGATGTCAAAGTGAGTAAAGGAGTGACAAATAAGTTTGAAACTTCTGTTTATAGGAAACCTACATTTTGTAATGCTTTCATACATTTTAAAAGTTGTCACCCACTACATTATAAAAAGTGGGGTTGGAAAAGTCAGTTCATTAGAGTGTCCTGACTCACATCAAATGATGATGAGTGTAGGGATGAATTTAACAAACTAAAACATTTAACAAACTAAAACAGATGTTTTTGGAATGAGGGTATCCTGAGACACTTGTTGATAACTTTTATTTTCAGGTACTTCAACCAAGAAGCAAGAGACATGCAACAGCTACACACCAGGGAATACAGACTACGAACATGAACAAAACTACGCAATTCATCCCATGTATCCTCCAGCACCAGTGTGTCCTTCAGCAACAGTAACAATATGACCTTCATTTTTCATTAGATACTGGTGATATTAGGAGCATTTTACATAAGAATTTGTATATTTCAAAATGTGATGATGAGTTGAAGGTGAACTTTACCAACCCCCCACAGTGTTTATATACAAAAGCAGGAGTAACATTAAGACAATTTTAGGGAGACCGATCAAGATCAATCATCACAGATCCTATAAGACCAAAAAATGTGGGTGTTGTAATCTATGTCCATACATTGATATGAATGATAGGGGTGCACTGATAAGTATCCAGCTCAAAAAGGTATGCTACAGCACTACCACCCTACCAAAACTCTTATCAGTAAGAGAGCACCTGTCAACATCCTGGCCGTACAACTCCAGGATAAGTATAACATCTCTGTTTTTTTCATCCTCTTCTACTATACCTCTGTACTTCTCTACTTTGTTCCAAACTATCACTCTGCCTTCACCCACTCTACCTACTACCTATGCCTCTCTTATTTTTTTTGCTACTCATTTAATTTTTATCTCAACATTAAATCAACCCTTTTCTATCTAGCCTTTGTAAATAACTCAGTACTCTGTACTGTGACATCTATCCTACTTCATAGTTATTTACTTAACTATATCTGTATAGAGTGTAATCATACCTCTCAACCTGCAAACATCAAAAATCTGGACAAAGGCCCATGAAAAGTAGTGACAACTGGCCAAAAATTGGGATGCTGATTAACATAAAAGTTGCATCCATAAGTATGTAACACCACCCAGTTCAATGGAACTGTAATATAGCATCAACATGAATTTTCTGCACAGTAAGTTATGAAAGTCTAATTTCTGGCATGACTGTAATATTCATTGATTTACTGGTAAAATCAAACATTTCACAAGGGACAGGACAGAAAAAGGAGGCAAACTCAGGGGCAGATGACACTGAGTTATGCAGGACAGGTCTGGTAATAGACAGCTCATGTAATTCTCAATTATCCAGAATGTCCACATGTCCAGATTTTTGCATCATATTTTTGGTCTTTCCCTCATAAAGTGTGTTTTTTTCTGGCAAATTACAGTATTTACGAAATAGCATTTTTTCAGACATATGATATCTGTAACTGGGCCCTTGATTCCTATCTACAGTTATAATGAGCGTCATGTGGAGGTGCCACTGACACTGTCACCTTGAACACCCAGTGTGCAGTCACCAGTTAAAGCTCTTCATTTTCAGGTCATGCAGCCCTGCTATTACACTGGCTTGTGCCTTCCTTCTGCAAATGAAATAGCTAGAACAGCACAATATTTTGTTGTCACAATATAAATTGGTTTTGGAAATGTCTGGATTGCAACCACCCCCCCCACCTCTCTCCAAAAAAGGCACACACCTGTAATAAATAAGAACTCATAACATCCCATTTATTAATACAAGTTCCACTGAACTGGCATTTCAATTAGACATAGTCAGTGGTTAAATAAAATATTCTCTGTTGTATTTCCGAAAAAAAGATACAAATAAAAGTGGTTCAGTGCACTGAACCACTACAGGTTCTGGACTGCTGGAGAATCATTCTGATTTCTGGATCATTCAGAAAAATACTGGATAGTATAATGCAAAAACAAGTTTAGGTACATTCATTATCTTATTTTCCAGGGAGTGGATTTACTTCCTGAAATGTAGTAATTAGAAAAGATATCCAACTCCCATCTTGCCTGGTGTTGAAGATAGTTTATCTTTAGAAACTGTACACTTTCAGTATAAACGTAATCCTTAAACTTCTCCTTGGATCTTGGTTTATTGCCTCTATATAAACCTTCATAGTTATGAGACTTATATCCATAATGCTTTATTAAAATAATCTAACCACACAAAATTAGGATATGCAAACTATCAGGTGCATCATAAAATTTTGTTCTCAGTAAGAGTGTATAGTACTCAGTCCTCAATGATTGCCAGAAAACCACACATTCTTTGAGAATCAGACAAAAAACATAAAGCACGAATCTGGACATTCTGTGACAATCTGTACAGTTGAGAGGCATGGTTAATAATCGCCATTCATCCTAAAGGTTTAACTTGTTCGACCAGCTTTGTCTATCTACCAGTATCTATGATCAAATGATGAAAACTTGCAGTTTTCCTTGATTACAGCAATGTCCCCTTTGTGATTAGACCCCCCTCCAAAAAAAAACAAATACATACATACACACAATGTTTTGAACCCCCCCCCCGTTTCACTAAAACCATGCTAGGGTTCTTTGCCGCTAGGTTTTCAACCTTCTTTTACCTACAAGGTTATCCTCAGATAAATCTTAGTAGATAACCACCTGCCTCAGCTTTACTACCTCCAAATAAAAGGAAACTGAGATACATTTTAGTCCAAAATGTGGCAATGAACTCTTCGGTGTGTGACTGACCCTCAAGAGTGGGCAGTTCAATCCCAGAAAGTAAACAGGCTCACAATGTACACTGAAGCTGTGGATTTTAACAAAGCTATAAAGTACTTGTAGAGAAGTTATGAGTTTAAGTCCATTGTTTAGAAAGGAAAATGAGTACTAGGTTAAAACAAAACGTTGACCAACTGGGGAGAAGGATGGGATTGGAACAGGTCACTGGAGCTCCATAGGATTGTTTTGCTGAGCCACTGCTTAGTATGAAGCAAGACTTTTTTTATCTGGAAATTAAGGAACCAGCATTGTGCATATGGTTTGCAGAGTTTCTGGAAGTTTGTAAGTTATGCAGATGCAACCACTGATGTAGTGCTTACTGAACTATTGGCTGATCTCTCTTAACAGGAGTTTCCTAACTTGCAGTTCTACTGACTCCAAGACCAAAGAGTGGGACAGAAAAGAAGACAAAACTAAAATGCTACATGTCTCAGGGGTGTACCAGGCATATGCAGTGTTAAGACTTATCAAAAGACCCTTTAGCTCCTGTTTTACACATGTCAATGAAATACATGTCGTAGAAGCACAGAATCTACTTCCAAAGTAATAGAGTCTTTCATACTAGTTATAATATAAGAAATTCTGATGATGGTTAATGTGCTTGCCTTCATCTTTAAATACTCACTGGAGTAAACGCACACGGAGAAAAAAAATAACAGTATATTCTCTTTGCATACAAAACTACCATTTTGGTTCCTTGCACCCCATAATGTGACCTGGCTGTCACAAATGTACATTGTAACCAAATGATGGGTGTTGATAGGCAGTGAGGTTTGAAGGGTATCAGGCTAAAAACTGATACACCATTTCTGAAAGTCTGCCTAAAACCTTGCATTTCGTGCTCATGCATTTATTGTGAGCACATATCAAAATGTCAACTACTTTTTTTCTGTTAAAAAGATGACATCAGCATTAACTAAAAATTGTAAATAAATAAAAAAAAATCATGATTTCAAGGGGTCATTTGGGAATTCATGGCAACCTTTTACTTTAGCCTCAAAACCGTGAACTTTTAAGGAATTCGGTATGGTTGAGAGGTATGAAGAAGCCTTACTACTGTATGTATAGTTACTATCTTATCTATTTTGACATTGCAAATTTAATTTTAATTGTATTCTGCCTGACTTTCCTGATACTATATAATTTAAAAGATGTTGATTCTGGAATGTATTGTACTGGAGCTTTTCTCCCCTGGCCATCGCTGAAAAGGGGCCTTTGTGCCCAGCTGGACTTCACTGGTCAACAAATGTAAAATGAATGAATAAATAAATCTCAAAATATTCCACAACATTGAAATGTCCATTTCTCGATCTGGCAAGTGCAAAATGTCATTTGGAAATAAAGCTAAGTTGGCCCAGAGGGTTACGGTTGTGAGTCTAGTTCCTGCGGTATAGGAGTTTATTCCCTTAGCTCTCATTTGCCTATAGTGTGATCTTGAGCTAGTAACAACCAGAGAGTACATGGGGCAACTAGGAATTTGGGCTAGTATCCTCAGTGGTCCCCTGGACTGCAAGCCTAGTACCTACCTATGATCGATTGACTGACAGAATTTGTGAGTCTCTTTTGACTGACAATAACTTGACATTTTTGAAACGTGCAGCCTATGACCGAAAAAATGTTCACATTTCCCAAGTAGTACTTCTGCCAAATGTATAATGCATATCACTCTGGAAAAGACCCTTAACAGAATTAGCTGATTTAATATCAAATCATCACCGTTAATAACTTCACTGTAATTCTCAGGCTGCCCCTGGACAGATGGATTTAAGCTTTGTATTGAACTATAACCAGGTGTGTTTACAACTCAGCATTATGGGCAGGTTTATCAATAATTAGGCAATGTGCTGAATTTGACTGATATAATCTGGGCAGTTTAGGTCTCCACTTGCTCACATAAGCTTATATGATTCCAAGAATTTTCAGGACAAGCCATAGAAATGGATATGATTATTGCAGGTATCGGTTGTTCTGAAAAAATGGATCACAGAGCAAAAGAGAGTTGATCAAATACTATAAAGCAATACTGATAAATGTGCTACATGCTCTGTGGAATTGTGACTACAAAATGTCAGTTATGGATTGCACTTAACTAAGGATACATTTTAGTCAATGATTAAACTTTTACAGAGTGAACAATATTAATGAACAATAGAGATACTAGTTTAATGTATAAATATGGGACTTGCAGTCAGATTAAGGTTAGAGGTTAGAGTTCAGGGTTGGTATTCGATGTGACGGTCTAAAATCACAATGGACATGTCCCTCTATGAGGTTACTTTCCAGTTTCTCTCAATACAGGCTAGATGGGTGATTGAGCTTTAACCTTGTGACTGCTGATCAAATGCCAGAATATCCTAGGACTACTAAACAGAGAGACTTGCCTTTGACTTATGTAGTTCATCATTCTGTTTTTGATTAGCTCTTTGTATTGGTTCATAAACTTGCAATGATGCTGTTAGGAAGACTAATGCTGTACTGATTTGGCAGAGGAAAGCTTCATTTGGACAATTTCTTGATGCAATTCCTTCAGCTTTCAGGGATTAGGGTTGTCCTAACTTTTCTGTTTTTTAGGGGTTATACTTATCTTGAAGTGGCAAAAGGATGTTTAAGAAGTCCTCTAAAGCATCATTATAATCCTTTTGAGGACAAAGCAGGCATTTAATAGTCACTAGTTCAGTCAGAAAGGACAATTGTTCATTGTCTTTAAAGAGCAAGTACTAATTATTTTCTCTTCTCTTCAACTTTCTTATTACAAATATTCCCAATATAATCTCCAGCATCAACACTCGCCTCCCATCTTTTAGTAATCACTATCATAACACATTCAACATTAATAACTGTCCCAAATTAATTACCAGTAAGGTCAGACCACAAAATGATGAGCCTGATCTTCAAGGCCATGGAACGTATTATCGTGGAACTTATAAACAAAGACACTGGCAACCTTCAAACACTGGACCCCACGCAGTTTGGGTTCGTGAAGGGCCGGTCTTATCTCCTGAACCTGATTGACTTTTTCGAATCAGTCTCCAGAGCCATGGACAAGGGTAAGGTGGTCCACACAGCCTATCTGGACCTCGCCAAGGCCTTCGACACCATCCCCCACTCTGGAATTATAGATAAACTTACTAAGCTGGGCATTAATCCCTATGCTACTCGATGGGTTGACAACTGGCTTATTGACAGAACTCACACTATAAAAGTAGCCAACTCCAAATCCGGCTCTAGACAAGTGACAAGTGGAGTACCTCAGGGTTCAGTCCTGGGGCCGATCTTTTTTTGGCATCTACTTCTCTGAAGTACAGGCCAACATTAAGGGACTCTGGCTAACAAAGTTCGCAGATGACTGCAAACTGGGAGCCATTATTGAATCCCCAAATGATGTGGATATTCTACAAAAGGGCCTTACAGAAACAGATGCTTGGTGCCAGAGCCATGGGCTCCAGCTCAATGCCAAGAAATGTATAGTTATCCCCTTTGGGAAAAAAACATGTACCCATGAATTACCACATAGGTGGCAGTACACTAAACACCGAAAGTGTGATAAGAGACTTAGGGACACAGGTGGACAGTGGTCTCGCCTTCAATAACTACATCGCCACAACAGTCAGGAAATCCTTCTACATGGCACACCTCATTACTAAGGGCTTTTCATCCAGAAAAAAGGAAGTCATTGCCCCACTGTACTCATCCCTCATTAGTCCCATTATAGAATACAATGCCCCGTTTGGTATGTACCTTTCAAGACATCTGCAACAACTGGAAAGGCCGCAGAAATACCTCACTAAAAGAATCACAGGCCTAAAGCAGATGCCCTATGCTGACCATCTAAAAAAACCTCCACCTATATTCTGTCGCATATTGTCTACTCAGAGGCAATCTCTGCTTAACATACAAGGCCATGTCAAACCCAGAGCTGTTGTACATGTTACACTTAAAGAAATCCCAATCCCTCAGAGATACACACTCCAGGGATCTAAACCTTGTCATCACAATGAACAAAACATGCTGGAGGGATAGGTTCCTTACCCAGAGACTCCCCAGACTCTGGAATAGACTGCCCATACATGTCAAGCAGAGTGCCTCTTTGGCCTTCTTCAAAAGGAACCTTGATGATTGGATGGGAGATAGGAAATTCATCCCAGGGATCACGTCAGTCGCCCTGCTAGACAGGGATCCAGGGAAGTAAATACTGTGGGAAGAAATAGCCAGGGAATTGTTATGGCTAGGCTTGTATAGGCCCTAGGGCTGATAGCCTAGTACCAAACTATGAACCTATTTGAAGTAAAAATAAAACCTGGACCCCCAGCTAAACATGAAATATTCAGCAACTACTCTAAGGCTAACCTCTGTCTATTAAGTGATAACCTGGCAAAATTTCAAGTCCCCATAAGCCCTGAGAACACTACTACCTATGCAGAACTGTTTACAGAAACCCTGTACAAGCATGTTATTAGTTGCATAGAGGCAGCTGTACCCACCAGGAAGAAGTACAGAACTAAGTAAAAAACAAGCCACCCTGGTGGCATCACAAAATCAATAGGCTGTATAACAAAAGGAAGAAAATCATGTCAAAAATTAGGAGGTGTAGTACCCAGCAGGATAAGAAATCTCTTATCAATCTAAACAAACAACTTAGAGGACAAATAAAGTCTCCCTAAGCAAAATTTGAGGTAGGTTTGGCCCCCCAGGCCAAGGACAGCCACAAAGCATTCTTTAGCTATGTCCACAACCTCAAAGGCAATACACAATTGTGTGCACAGTTCATTGTAAATGGAGCCACATATACTGAGACAGATGATATAGCAAACCTTCTGGCTGATACATTCAACTCCAACTTTACCCCTCCCCCCCCTCAAACTTCCTTCAGGAAATACTATCAAATATAACTCCGCCTAAAATCATTCGGGAAGAGGTCCTTAATGCTCTCTAAATGACAAAGAACATTGCATCAGTGAGTCCAGATAATATTCCAGGATACCTTCTTAATAGCATGAAACATGACCTATCAGCGCCTCTGGAATTACTATTTAAATGTAGCCTCCAAACAGGCTTCATTCCTCATGAATGGAGAAGAGCAACAGTCATCCTTATGCACAAAGGTGGCCCATCTACAGGCCCTGGAAACTACAGACCCATAAGTCTCACTAGTATTATATGTAAGGCCGTGGAAAGAATTATCACAGAAATGATCAATAGAGGATATAGTAAACCTCCAGACACTGGACCCAACCCAATTTGGTTTTGACAAGCGCAAATCATGCCTACTCAACCTGGTGGACTTCTTTGAGAAGGTAACCAAAGCAATGGATGAGGGCAACATAGTTCACACTGCTTACCTTGACCTGGTCAAGGCATTTGACACAATACCCCACTCAGGCATTGTTGACAAACTTAAGAGGTTAGGTACAAACTCACATGTCACCCAGTGGATAGCCAACTAGCTCACAGACAGGACCCAGGAAGTTAGAATTGGGGAGTCCACCTCTACAAAGAGGCCAGTCAGAAGTGTAGTCCCTCAGGGATAAGTCCTTTGACCGCTCCTTTTTGGCATTTACTTCTCAGAGGTCAATGCCAATGTCAGTGGTCTCTCACTGACTAAATTTGCAAATGATTGTAAATTAGGAGCTGCTATTGAATTCCACACTGACATAAATGTTCTCCAGGAGGGGCTGACACAGACAAACAACTGGTGTCAGAGTCATGGACTAAAACAAAATGTCAAGAAATGCATAATAGTATCCTTTGGGAAGTTATCTACCCCTGGTAACTATCATATTGACAACACACCCCTTAGAGTTGAGCAAGTAGTCAGGGAGATAGGGACACACATACTGTAGATAGTAATCTAGCCTTTAACCATCATGTGTCTACAGTAGTGAGGAAGTAATTCTATGTTGCACAACTTATAAACAAAGGTATGGCATCTAAGTCCAAGGAAGTCATTGTTCCACTGTATTTGGCATTCATCAGATCTATCATTGAGTACAATGCCCCCTTTGATATGTACCTAACCAGGCATATCCAACAACTGGAACGTCCACAGAGGTTCCTCACTAAAAGAATGCAGGGTATAAGTAAAATGTCCTATGCAGACTGCCTCAAGGTCCTATCTCTATATTCAGTCTCCTACAGCCTTTTGAAGTGAGATCTATGCCTGGCATACATGGCATTGTCAGACTCCACTCTGATGGACCTCCTGCATATCCACAAAGCAAACAGCACCAGAATTACCTGTTCTAAAGACTTAAACCTTGTCTGTGATATATAGAGGACCTGCTGGAGAGACAGGTATGCATCCCAGAGACTACCCTATTTATGGAACAGGCTCCCCATCCATACAAAGCAGAGTTTCTTCCTAACCCAAGTGCAACTTGTACAACTGGATTGGGAACAGGAAATTCATCCCTGGTTTGGCACCTATGTCTCTAATGGACAAAGGCAATCTGTAAATGGTTCATCTCCCAACCCACTGCTTACACTTATCAAGGGTATCAGAACTTGCCAGAGATTTAGGATGCATGGCTAGGCTTAAAAAGGCCTTTGTGGCTGTTAGCCTAGTAAATACCTATGAACCTATGAACCATACCCCCCCCCGAAAAAAAATAGCCTTTTGGTCAAAATATACACAAACTATTAACAGTCTAAAAGCACAACTCTTCTCTCATGATTGGAATCCCATCCTTAGCTGTCATGTACATATTGGACATCAAAAACCTTAATCATTACTTCTGCAGGATAAATTATGTCTGAAAGTTTCTAGATATTATACCTGTAAGAAAAATGATTGGCTTACCGCATAACTAAAGGTCCTCCTTCATTTTGGAGATGATGCCTGGTATCACTGGAAACATCAACAAACACCTAATGCCTGAAAGAGATTGCTTTTCTTTGTCATATCTCCAAGCAATTCATAGATGGAAAGAACTCAACCTCAAATCTAAGTAGCATGATCTTTTCCACTTCTTAACAAATGTAAAGCACCCTGTATTAGCTTCGTATCTGACACTATTCCTCTCTCACTAGGACAGTTTACCTCATTTTACTTTTTTAAACAATTCAGTAATCTAGTCCTATTTCATCCATCATTTCCTAGTCAGAATTCACATCTGCCTCTCCTCACCTTTTTAGAACACTCTTCTACTTTGTACTAACTAATTCAATAGATATTGAGCCTCTCCTCATCCAAATTTCCATTTACAGTTTAACTGCATCAGAAATGTTACTCCTCAGCTTCCTCATCTACAATAAAAAGTACCTCACAATTCCTCTCATCCACATTTATAACCTCTGCATCACTAAAACATTATGACCTCTGTATGGAAAAATATTAACCAACCTGTACTCAAACAATCTAACCCTAGCAATACTTTACACCATCACCCTATGTCATGTCTACCTACACTAGAGAATATTCTATAGAAAATCATCCACATCCAACTCTCAGACCTCATCAAATATCTAATACTCTGTTCTTTTAGCAACATAGCTTTTAGCCTCACTGGAGAACAATGACAGCACCCTGGTTTCTTATGAAATTTTGATTGATATGACTAAATGCAATATCACTTGTGGATATTCATATCTATTTACCAAGCCCTTTGACTTGATAGATCATGCCCTGCTTCTCATCCATATGATTCACCTTGGGATAAGACCATATGCCTCCCTAGGGTTTCAAGACTTCCTCTTTAACTGTCATTTCAGAGTTAAGATCAGTCCCTCTATCTAGTGTAACATTAGTTACAACATCAAACTACTTTTAAGTACATCAAACACACAACCATGCTCTTTGGAACTAGAAAGGAACAGGCCAATACCCCAATTTCATGGCAAGTAGTAGACTTCAACAAGGTACCAACTGAAACAACCACCTCCTTCAATTATTTTGGCATTTGGTAAGAGCAGGTCCATAAGTTTTCAACTAAATAAAAAAGACACAAAAACTGCATGCTCTTCTGGATAGGAACATTTTTACTTTCCTCTGATCAGCAGCAAGAACAATAATATGGATGACTTCAGTTGCAACTGCCTTGTCTAAAAATGCTAAAGCGCAGCAGTCTTTCAGCAACAAAATAAGTTGTTTTCGGACCATCTCTATATAAATAGACCAAAATGGAGAGATGAAATCAGCAGGAAAAGGAGAGTGGTATTGCTGGAACTGAATTAATTCCCATTTCCTGGTAAATACTTTCATGCAGTGGACCCCAATCTTACAAGAATTCATCAAGACAATACTGTTATATAGACTGTATTTTATATAACACGGAGAAAGTTAGGTTAAAAAATAAAAAAGAAGACTTGGTGCACAGATCCCAGGATAAAAAAGCCTGATCCTACTGTGCACACTTGTGCCAGAAATGGAAACAAAGGCAGTGTGGCATTTTCAGGATATGGCAACCTTCATACCACAAGGTTAGGTCAGGATCAAGGAGAAGATGTTCTCTGAACACATGGTAGAAGGAAGTAGTCCACTAAAACAACAAAAACAGGCTAAAAAAGAGATGCTGAGTGAGATGACAAAGTGTAATATTAAGGAGACGGAAGAAATGATGTATTGTTACTATTACACAAGAAGTCCAGAATATGCAGATAGGGTATATTTAACGAGATTAAGAGAGAAAGTAGAGGAATGAAAAATAATTGCACAACAAAAGTTGTCAAAAGCTACAAACAAAATGTATATTCATTAATGCAACTTATTAATTTAAAACATTGTGTAGATGAATAATCACTGGACCACATGGAAAAAAGAAGTGACAAAGTGAAAAATATAAAGAAGAAAAAACAGAGAGTTTTGAAAGGTGTAGAAAAGAAACATGGGCATTTGAAAGAAAAAGAGATCTGGTATGGTGCAATATTTATTCAAATAAAAAAGCCAAACTAATCAGAAAAAAATGTAGCTTCAAGAATATTTGAAGAAAAATACTGGCAAAAACACCTGAATATGGAAAATTTTACAATGCAAAAACAAAATTGTAAAGGGGGAATGTAAAAAAAGATTAGTGAGGTAGAAATAAAACAAAAACTGAAGTGATGAGCCATTTGCAAAACGAAAGGTTTAGTGTGGAAGCTCCAACAAAGCAGTGCCGCAAAATGATAGGCCAGTAGGTTGTCAGATAGAGGAAGAGTGGATGGAATGGTTCGCATCTGAAGATTTTCCATAAGACAATGTTTTGGATCCTCCTATCAGAGACTTGCATGAAAGTCCAGTTACAGCAAAGCAAGATAAAGAGCAGGAAATAGTGGAAACTCTGATGCAGGTAATGTTGCAGTGTAATGGGACAATGGGTTCCCATATGGAGGAACACCAGATGAAGCAGTTACATCTGAAGAGGATATGTCACAGGAAGATTTTCTAGAACTTTTTGTAGAACACTTGCAGGAAACGGTGAGTAAAGAAGATTCTCTCAATCCAGAAAAAAATTATCTGAGCAAAGACCTGCTTGATTTAATATAAATGGAAAGACATATTAAGATAGATGAAAGAATAGATTACAGAAAGTAGATAAGGCCCAACATATTGAAAGTGGTAAAACAGAAGGACAGAGTAATCATGACTACTAAGAGAAATTCATGTGATATAACAGCCAAACTAATAATGGATAAACGAAACAAGTCGAATGCCACCATGAAAACATGCAATTGAGAAGATTATAAAGCCAGTAAGATAATTAATGTTACTGTTAGAATATCATCAATACTTAGAAAGATAGATGCACTAAAAACAATGTGCAATATCAAAACAGACCAGGATTTAGCATAGATTATTTCCAATGACAAACTAACAATATCAGCACAAACAGAAAAGAAATAGAAGGTATGCAGATAAATATGCAGAAAAAGTGCAAAATAAGTAATTTGTTAATTACCTGAAAAGGTTATATAGAGAGGTGGGAAACAATGCAAAAGGAACAGAAACACCAAAAAAAGGAGGACATTCTGGGGAGATATTTATAAAGACCCCATTGAACATAACAATGATGCTGAATGGATATAAGAATTAGAAGTGAGCGTAAGGAGCTCTAATGTAAAGGATATGAAATGAGAAGAAAATTGAGGGTTGTAAAAAGTTGAAGAATTTAAATATAGCATGGATAGATTATAAAAAAAGCATTTGACAGCATCACGCATTCATGGCTAAGGGAATATTTGCAATCTATAAGTATACACATTGCATCGACTGTGAAACAGTGGCAAACCACTTTCTAGCTGAGACATGACAAAGGGCAAATTATTATTCCAGGGATAAAAATTTCAGAAAAGGATTATTCCAGTGTGATTCTTTATCACTGCTGCTGTTTTGTCTTAAGCTTAACTCATTAAGCTGATTACTTAACAGAAGAGGCTATTGTTACAGTTTGGCTCTTAGAAACAACCTTATTTAAAGACTTCTTTTCTACTTTTTGTGGGTGATTTAAAACTGTACAGCTCATCAGATGAGGAGTTGAAAGCACAACTACAAATAGTAAAAGCTTTTTCAAATGATATAAGAATGACATTTCATCTTGGTAAATGTGCACAAGCGATATTTAAAAAGGAAAACTGCGGCATGGGAATGTGATATAAAGGAGATTAAGTAGGAGAAAATATGTAAATATACACGAATAAATGAAGGTTGAGTAATAAAACACGACCAAATGGGAATAAAGCTTAGTACAGAATATTTTAGAAGGCTAAAAGTAATACTGAAAACTGCCTTGAGATCTGGGAATAAAGCCCTGTTTTAACTTGCATCTTTGGGGTAACTGGCTCCATAAAGTATTGATTTGATTGTACCTGGGATAAGAAAAATGCTTCATGCTTATCAAATAATATACAAAAATTAGTGTGCACCAAGATTATATATTCCTTGCTCTGTAGGCCTCTTCAAAACTGATTATGCATCTTCTTCTTCTGGCTTTTCCCGGTTAGGGGTCTCCACAGTGGATCACCTGTCCACTCCTGATTGGCAGTGGAGTTTTTATGGTGTCGGGTTGCCAGCCTGGCATCCAACCTTCCACAGAAGGCACACACATGCATGCACTCACACCTAAGGCCAATTTAGAGTGTCCAATTCACCTACAGCATGTCTTTGGGATGTGGGAGGATACAGGAGCACCCAGAAGAAACCCACACGACCACAGGGAGGACATGCAGACTCCACACAGAAGGCACCCCAGCCAAGGATTGAACCGGAGAACGTCTTGCTGTGAGGCAGTACCGCTAACTGCTGCACCACTGCGGCTGCCCTATATCACAATGTATATATAAACATAGGCAAATCACTTTAACCTATAGTTTTAACAGGTGTGTACTTTGACAAGTCTGGCTTACCCAGTTTGCTGCTGGTAGGTTATGATTTAAGTTGTAGTAGGCCCATAGACTTTACGAATGGAGTTATCATTCCACTGCTGTGAAGGATTCTGGTGAGACCACAGCTACTGTACTTTGCATAGGTATTAATGTGTCCCAGATTAAAGGGTATAATACTGGTGATATGTGGACAGGAGTCCACTGCAAAGAAGATTAAGTAGTTCCACAACTGTGGGACTGCATATGTATTTGTTAATCTAATTGTATTCGAACATAGTGAAAGTTTTAAAACATGAGGAGGAGAAGTCTAAAATTACATTTTTGTTTAGTTTAGTCGAACCATTTTGGAATAAAGCAGGAATGGAAATCAAACCAGAATCAGACAAAAATCAGCCAAAGGATTTTTCCAAAAAACAAGGAAAGAATTTAAGGAAAAATAATCTGATAAGGAAAAATTTGGAAAGTCCAAAATATAGTGTCAAGTAGACAGAACTTCAAGAACAACCTCATATTGACCAAGATTTGATACTGGAATTGTTAAGGAGAGATGAATTGAAACCAACAGATGAAAGACTAGTAACAGTGTCCCAGGTCAATGGACTGCAAACACATTGATTTACAAAGTCCATTGAAAACACTGGAGAGACAGATCAATGCAGGTTTTGTAATATGGAACTGGAAACAGTCAAACATCTTGTTGCTGGCTGTGATACACTTATGTCAGAGGGCCTGTATATTGATAGGCACAATAATGTGGCAAAGCTGCTGTTTTGGGGATTGTGCAAAGTTGCAAACACTGTGATATAGACGTAGCTGAGAAGTGCTGGAAAAATGAATCACAAAGCATTCTAGAGATTGATGAAGTGTATATCAAATGGGATCACACATTACCAATAGTTCAAAAAACAAATGCAAGAAAAACAACAGATATAGTAGGGCATAAAAAGGCAACATTTGCAATCATGATTGAAATTGCTATACCAAGTGATTACAGTGTCTTACTTACAGAGAGACACAAAGTCATAAAATACCCAGATTTGGAAGCAGAAAAAAGAGCAATGTGGAAGAAAGATACTCAGACAGTTCCATTAATAGTAAGAGCAACAGGCTTACTAAAAAAAATTTATTTGAACTTAAATATGCTACCAATACATGTTACTCTATATGAACTACAGAAGGAGGCAGTTCTGGAAACATTCCAGGTACTGAGAAGAGCACTTCTAGCTAACTTCAAAGACTGAGACAATACTAATTTTATGAACTTGAATTACACCCTGACTTAGGAATGGGGTCCATTCCCATTGTTGTATTAGTAACCCAAAGCATTTGGACAAATTAAACCCAGAGATCACTGCTTAACACTCAGAAAAGCTAAATGACTACCTGCTAGGCAGTGAGCAGTTAAGTAGGTTCATAACTATTTACGTTTTTGCTTATAGGAAGCTCCACTCCAGTTACAAAGCTTACAGTTATATATCCATCCTGTAACCTGAGAAATCTCACCCATTCAGGACCCATACTGCATACTCCAAGAACTAACCTTCATTTCACTAAACAGAGTTTCTCTAGCCCTGGGAATCACTACCTGTCAATATCAAATACTTGCTTCAAAACACAGATTTAGAACTGAACTTCTTATCAAAGAAGCCCATTGAAGCTGTTTTAATTCAGCTCATGCTATGTAATTCAAAGTATCTCATAGGAATATTTCTCTTTAAGTCATGTCACATAAATTTATTTCATTTGTTTCATACTTTGACACAGCACTTTTTTTCTAATCACACTTTCTCTCCCTACCCTCATAGCCCCTTTACATATATATTTACTTCTCTTTTCCTGCACTTTATTATCCTGGGTCTGTTAATTTTAGCCATAACTTTTCTGGAAATGTTTTCTTATCCATTCTGTAGTTTGACATTACATATTGTTTTTATTTGTGGTTTCTTTACAGATGAATTAGGTTCTTGTGCACTGTCCTATCCTGCAAACACACTTTTATCAATGCACTGTTTGTGTATTATGCCTTTTCCCTGGGTTTAGCCTGAATTGGTCCACATGGAACAGTGCTGTATCCTGATAAACTGAAAATTAACTAAAAATAAAGTACATTAAATAAAATACTTCCTGCATGTGAATCTAAGTCAGATGTCAATTTAAATTTTTGTGACAAAAACTTCCCATTTAGGGAAATATACATGATTTTTGTTTCTGATTTAACAGCAACAACTCAATAAAATTATATTTTGGACTACTGTTGCATAGTGCAGTGTATGCAGAAGTCATATAACCCTCTAATGGCAACTCTTTATAATGCATAATGCTATACTGTGACAATGGAGATTAATGAATCCTTGTATTTGGCAATGATGTTAACAAGAACTTATATCAGTACCTGCAACTTTATTACAACATTTTTGGAAAATATAAATGGGGATTCAATTACCCATGGCTGTCATACTCACATTAAACACACATACACACATGCACATACGTATATATTGGGATCCCCTTCACAAGCTCGAAGTTTCAAAACTTTGAACTGCAAATGTTGAGACAATAAGATTGAAGTTTTGAAACTTGAATGTTTCGAATGGAGATCTCATAAAGTGAAAAATGGGAAATTTACTGTTTTCCCCTCACTGTAGTGTGATGTTGGAGTTGGTATATTTATTTAGCAGGGGGTGTGGGTGTGCAGGGTGGGGTTTATTACAATTTCAAAGTTTCAAAACTTCAATCTTATAGTCTCAACCATTTGCATTTCAAAGTTTTGAAACTTCAAACTTGTAAAGTAGATCCATATATTCATATATTAAGGAATATTTTATTTTAATCATCCTTTGAAATATTACAAAGCACTATTTAAAGAGTTTTAACAGGACACTCAGGTATACATTGTCATTACAACTGGCATTTTTATAGGTTCATAAGTGTGTACTAGGCTAATGGCCCTGGAACCTTTACAAACCTAGCCCATAGAATTACCCTTGCATCGTTCAACCCGACCATGGATCCCAGTGCCTCTGTTGAGTAGAGCCACCGGAGTGATCCCCAGAGCGAATTTTCTATTTCCCATTCACTCATCAAGATTTCTCTTGAAGAGGGCCAGTGAGGTGCTCTGATGGACATGTATGGGAAGTCTATTCCATAGCATGGCAGTCTCTGGGTTATGAACCTGCCCCTCAAGCACATTCTGTTGATTGTGGTTATGAGGTTGAGGTCTCAGGAGCATGTGGTGCAGAGGGATTGGGATTTCTTTAGATGTAGCATTTCTAACAGAGCTAGGTCAGACATGGCTTTGTAAGTCAAGCAGAGATCTCCTGTAAGTAGGCGATATGAGACAAAGAATAGTTGGAGTTTTTTGAGTCTGTCCATCTAGGACAAGTGCTTAAGGCCTAGGATCCTCTTTGTGAGGTACTTTTGTGGCTTCTCCAGTTGTTGTAGGTGTCTAGTGTCTAGTAATGCCAAATGGGGCATTGTACTTAATGATTGGCCTAATGAGGGAAGAGTAGAGGGAGACAATGACCTCTTTCCTCCTGGATGCAAAACCCTTAGTAATGAGATGTGCCACACCGAAGGACTTTCTGACCACAGTGGCAATGTGGTGGTCAAAAGAGAGGTTGCTGTCAACCTGTATTCCCAGATCTCTTATAACACCTTCTGTGTTCAGTGGACTACCATCGATGTGGTAATTCATGGGAAATGGGTTTTTCCCAAAGGGGATGATGACACATTTTTTGGCATTGAGCTTAAGGCCATGGCTCTGACACCAGTCATTGGTCTCAGTGAGGCCTTTCTGTGGGATATCAACATCACTTGGGGCGTTAATAATGGCTCCTAACTTGCAATTGTCTGTGGACTTTGATAGCCAGAGTCCCTTCATGTTGGCCTGGACTTCTGAGAAGTAGGTACCAAACAGGAGAGGACCCAGGACCGATCCCTGTGTGACTCCACTTGTGACTAGTCAGCAGTCTGACTTGGAGTCAGCTACTTTCACACTGTGGGTTCTATCTGTGAGCCAGTTTGCAACCTACCTAGTGATGTAGGGGTTGATGGCTAGCTTAGTGAGTTTTTCTATGATTCCTGAGTGGGGAATGGTATCAAAGGCCTTGGCCAGATCAAGGTAGGCTGTATGAACCACCTTGCCTTCATCCACAGCTCTGGTGACTGACTCAAAGAAGTCGACCAAGTTGAGCAGGCATGAGCTACCCTTCACAAAACCAAACTGTGAGGGATCCAGAGTTTGGAGATTCCCTATATCTTTGTTTATTCGGTCCATGATGATGTGTTCCATAGCTTTGCATATCAGACTTGTCAGGCTAATTTGCGATAGTTCCCAGGGTCTGCGGTTGCTCCTCCTTTGTGGAGAAAGATGACTAGAGCAGTGCACCATTTGGTAGGGACAATGCCTGAAGTTAGGCTGTGATTGAACAGGGCACACAGGTGAGGTGTGTTGCTGTAAATACTAAATTTACCCCATCACTTTGGATTTGTCACCCTATGGAGTTTAAGCCCCAAGCATGTAACAACTAATTTTTTTTTTTCTGGAGAAATATGTATGATTTTTCACCTCTGATACAAAAAATGCATTGGATATATAGCCTGGATCAGTGCCATGGAGATCAGTCTCAGGAGTCATTGTATACCCACGAATGGACAGCGAGTCTGATGCAAAACATCAGACAATGACAGTGAGAGGGCTATGATTGCATTTATTCCCTTCTATAAAATACCATATGGCAATTCCTTTTAGAACGTTCTCAATAAAAAAAAAATTCAGGGACTTTTAACAAGACCTTCAGAATATAAATGTAGCTTAGTGCTGATTTTGTCCCATCACTTTGGTTGCATTATACCATGGAGTGTGAACCATGGCATGTTACAACTGAAAAATCCTTTTTCTAGGGAAATGCATATGAGCTTTATTTTTACGTCAGATGTAAGAACAACTTAACACATATAATTTGAACTGGTGATGCATATGTCAGCCTTAGATGAACAGATATACCCCAAATGGTAATGAAATATAATGCAAAATATCAGCCTGTGACAGTAAAGACCTATGAACCCCTGCATTTAGTATCTGTGTATAAAAATCCATGTGCCAATTCTCTTTTGAGTCTTTATTGCAAAAGCTACTAAGACAGATATTCTAACCACGGCGATTTCAATGTGTCTTAGTGCTGAATTTGATTAAAAAATGTCCCCCTCAACACATGCAGATTTGATGATGACAAGCTTATAGTCATAAAAATGCTTTGTACTGGTAAATATACAAGATTTTTTATTGTGATACAGTGAGCATCCTGAGCAGAATATATTACATTTGATTGTTGGTTAGTATAATGATTAAGGTATTTACCTCACAGATATAAGGTACAGGGTTTGATTCTCATCTTTGAAAGAGAAAGTAGCTAGACTTAAAATGGCTCACAGTGGCAGCAAGCTTAGTACTTACCTATGAAACTATGAACAATGGAAACTAACTGTAATGTATTATGCATAGCTTCAGCAGTGAAATACTGTGCATGTCTATGTATGCAGGGCAGCATCTCAATCCTGTAACTGACTATAATGCACCATGGCTGCCTTTAGCAGTGAAATGACTGTGCATGTCTATGTGTGCAATGCAGTATCTAAGCACCCCTTGATAGTTCTTGCTAATGTTTTCACAGACTTTGTCTCCATAATCAGGCATGCAATATACATGTGATAACCATTGTAACCTTAAAGATCTCAGTGTAGTGCAATCTTGATTTTGTCTGCATCACATTGCCCTTCTCAGTGTATGTAGTTTAGATCATGAAACATCTGCATTCAAAGAAATAATGGATTCTCTGGAGAAATGTATAAGATTTTGGCTTCTGATGTAATGCCAGCTTGAAACAGGTATAATCCCGTGGATATGCTGTATTCTGTGTCCTGAAAAGAAGCCCTTTAAATGCTTCTTATGGAAACCAAATATAATAGACAATCTTAGACAGAGAAAATGAAATACCTGCAAAACAATGCATTTATGAACTATGTACAAAAACCCCTCATATTAGCCTCCATTTCAAAGTTTTTAGTAATAGCATCCCATAATTGAAACAGGATGCTTGACTGAAAAATTCATTAAAGACTGCTATTCTATGCTTTGTGATTCCAGAGCAAATTAGTGTTAAATTTAACCATGACATACTGTTTCACTCATCATGTGTTTTTCTCATGCCAAGCCTGCAGTTATAAAATAAAAATCTTAATCTAGAGAAATATTTATAATTTTTACTTCTATTATAATGACAACAAATAAAGATCTATTTTCTATGTTGGCTGCCTTCCACCATCTTCATCAAAGATCATATTATCAACATCTAATGGAAAATGGAGCATAATAAATGTTGCCAAGTAGGGTTACTGGTGGTACTTTTCATTATGTTATATTTCTTAAATGCAGTTATAAACTATAGTTATGCTGTACTTTCAGATGCTGAGGTTGTGGAAAAGTTGCATGTTGAATTTCTGAAAGGCCAAGTCACACTTCTTAGTAATGGCTTACATTTTTCTGGGTTAAAATTTCAAATGCTGGAAAGCATTTCATAGCCAAATATAAACTGGTTTTAATATGTGTGTGTTGTACAAAGTGGCTATATATTTTAATATCCATGTGCATTATGTATTCCATGCTCTTTTATAGTGTTTCAAATATGTAGACTAAGTGCTTTATCTGAATTTATGCTTGTGATGTAGTTAAAGAGACATTGAGGACAGGATGTGATTGTTGCATGACCTATGCCAAAAACCCATTACATTCTTGCTCTATACAGACAATAATGTAATGCCTCTCCTATGTCAAGCCTCAGGGCATTCATTGTGTAATTTCAATTGACCATTGCATTGTTTTCTGTCAGAAAATTTTCTATTTGGAATGCCTCCCTACAGCTTTCTGTATTCCTCATAAACTCACAGAATTACATAAAATAGATTGGTCTATTGGTACAGAGTTGGCAGGTCTGCTGGTTTTGCTCAAACTGTGGCCTGGAATCTGGAGGTTTTTGCCATGAAGAAAGGACTGAAGCCCATTCCATGGGCACTGCATTTTCCATGTGGGGTCTGAAGACATTTTACTGTGTGTTAATAAAAAAAAACAAGAAAGACTGAGAGAAGCTACTTTGACCTAACATTGAGGATAGTCTCAGCATTCCTTATCTGAAGGTATATATCTGGTAGCATTTTAAACTCCAACACTCGTAAGAGTTGAAGTAGGCAAACTGAACATGTGAAAATGGGGACTTACATATCTATGTATATACATATATATATATATATATATATATATATATATATATGGGTCTACTTCATAACATTGAAATTTCATAACGTTGAATTTCATAACAATGAGACCAAAACATCTAAATCCCAAAAAACTGAAAACCCAAAACATTGAAAACTCAAAAAATTGAAAGTGTGCTTCATAACACTGAAAACTACAATGCACATGTAAATAACACCCCCTCCACCTACAACAACACCTACCTAACACACTTTCTACTACATTTCTGCAGGGGGGCAAGCCCCCCCCCTGCACACCCCATGTGGGTGGGGGGGTCTGCCCCCACACTCCCCCGTAAATTAAATATACTAACTCCAAGATTGCACTACAGTGGTAAAAAGTTAATTTCCTAACCTCACTGTATCATGATCACCATACACTGAGGTTAGGAAATTAACTTTTTTGGCTGTATAGCCATTCTAATTAACAGATCCATTTCAGAAGCCGCTGCCCCAAAGCTCTGGAAAATATCACACATAATTCCCCTGCATAAAGGAGGTATCTCTACAGAATATACAAACTATTGACCTATAGCAATCCTATCCCCTATAGCAAAAATATCAGAAAAGTACATTCACTTCCAAATGATTGACTACTTGCACACACATAAGCTCCTGTCAAACACACAACATGGCTTTCAACCCTTCCATAGTACCACCACTGCCTTACTGTCCTTCTCCAATATAGTAAACTCTCACAGAGGCAATGGTAAATTTGTCTCTGCCATATTTCTAGACCTATCAAAGGCCTTTGATATGGTTAGACATGACATTCTTATCAAAGAACTATCCCAGCTAGGATTCTTACATCTCCCAATAGCCTGGTTCCAAAACTGTCTAGCTGACCACCAGCAAGCAGTGCTGTGGAAACAAGAACTCTTCCCCCTTCTTCCATATCTAATATGCAGATGATTCTACGTTAATTTGTGCAGCATCCTCACTACAGGAACTTCACACTTTGACACAGGAATCTTTCCTCTCGATTGAAACCTGGCTATCCAATATACAACTCATTTTAAACACTGCCAAGACCAAACTCCTACTGTTTAAACCGAGTGAGTCCACAACTTCAACAACCACCTTTTCTATAATGTCCACTAACAAAACAACAATCACTCCCACAGAACACACCAAACTCCTGGGCATAGATAGACAACAAGCTAAGGTCTGATGTTCACATATCCCAGACAATCAAGAAAGTACACAAAAAACTAGCCATCCTCTATAGAAAGACAATTCCTTACACAAGAAACAAAAGTGACCATAGCCTGCTCTCACCTTATCTTTACCCTCCTGTATGCCTCTTCAGTTCTTAGCAACCTTAGAAAAACAGACCAAGTTAAGATTTGACTCCTGTTGCAATAAAAACGCTATATTCGCCTCTGACTCCCCTTTTAGATCTCACCACTGCTCAGCCTTGAAGCAGCTCAACTGGTTAGAACTTCCTCAAGCTCTGCATTTCAACCAACTAACCCTGGCCCATAAAATACTATATCAACCAGAAAAAACACCAGCTTTACAAAACCTTCTTCAACTCCACACTAACAGCAGATCCCTACGCTTCACTACCAAGCCTAACCTCACAGTAACCAAGTTTAACAATATAGCAGGTGACTCCCTCTTCTCTAACTATGTATCCAAACTCTGGAATTCTTTAGCCTGAAATATAACTACTACCACCTCCATCTCTCAATTTAAAAAAAATCTTAAAACTTCACTTGAGCAATAATTGGCTATGCTCTACACCAGGTTAGTCTCTCTCTCTCCCTATGCTAGGCCCATCTCCATCCCTCTAATCTTGCACATAAGAATGAATAGACAGCTCAGCAAGACTGTAATATCAATACATAGAATGCAGCTAGACTGTGTTCACTCCGATGGATTACAACCAACAATCTGTATTCATTAACAGTTACAACCATCAATCTGTATTCATTAATAGTTTTAGAGCTGCAGAGCTGTAGCCACAGCAAAGAATATAATGTTTTCATATCTCTGTCTGACTAAATGTGTCTGCTATGTGTAGAAAAAGTTATTTTATTATGTCTATATTTTCCTACTTGGACTGTACTGGAATGTGAAGCCTGAATTTGTCAATCTTTGTACAATGTTATTTCTTATTGCCATGTATGGGAGCTTTTCTCCCCGGGACTCCACTGAAAATGGACCTGTGTCCAGTGGACTATCCTGCTAAACAAATGTAAAATAAATAAATAAATAAATATTCACTTCCCTGAGGTTTGGCAATCTCAATTAGATTATATATAAGTAGCAAGTGTGAGTGGGTGCAGTCCTCTACACTTTTGGCACATAGGAACTTTCCCCTGAAAAAAAAAAAAAAACAAACAAACTTTAAAGCAGGACAGTGATTGTAGACTTGATATTGTTTCATAATTCTCAGGCTTGCAATGGGGGGTCTCAGAATCAGTATGTATGCACATTCATCATTGATAAATGAGGATTTCTTATTGCTACAAGTGCAATATCAGGTAGAGAATGATGAAATGGAAAAATCCTGTAAGAGTACAGTAAGATGT